>NC_142578.1:10217500-10523333 GCF_041283825.1 Pyrus communis
CAAGTAAGTGTATTTCTAGTGATCGAAGCGATCGGCCTGAGTAAGCCAGAGGGTACGTGGATCCTCCTCTATGAGGTACTCGGTTATAAATATGTCTGCGGATGAAGATCATAGCAGTTGCTTTTTGAGCTTTGTTGACGAGTTCATCGTCGATTGGCTCCTCGATAGTAGCTCTATGACTCTTTGCAGTAAGATGGAGCTTCACGTCTTGAACCCGCTTCAGGTAGCTTCTTCCAGAGACTTCCAAAGCGGTGAAATTGAGCTTATTCAAGTTTGACATGTCCCTAAGACGGAGGATACAACAAAATGTGGTTAGTCGTATGGAAAACCATAGACATATATAGTAGAACATTTGGGTTCTATAGACATGTGTTGGTTTAATTTAAGCATGAAAGCTATGGGTTTCATGTGGTAAGTTTTGAATGAAAACTTTGGGTTTTTCAAAGACACTAAATTTGAAACTACAAGTTTGATTTAGTTATGGATGTTCAGTTCATATATAGGGGTACCTGTAAGAACACATAATACAATATACAATAAAGTGTAGTGGATTTGTGGATTGCTTCAGTAACCTAAGTGTGAGTGCTTCGGGAATACGAAAGATAGTCAACGGTTCAAAGAAACGAAATAATTTATTGAATAATTAATTGCCAAAAAGTGAGCTTCATGCCAATAATTTTGGATTAATTGTCAGATTAATAGACTGTTGGCCACTTTAATTAATTCAATAGATCGGACCATACAGGGTCGATTGTAGAAGCAAAAAATAATTATAACATTCGGGTTAAAATTATAAAGAATGCCAAGAAAATAGTATTGGATTCGAAGAACCTTAACCCAATCTCGGTGGGCTTGGGTGCCGTGTGCAGGGCAAGGCCCTAAAAGGGCTTAGTGGGCCACGAGTTTCTACGGGGTAGGCCAATCATGGCTGCAGGCCATGGGCTAGGGTCTTAGATAAGCTAGTAGTGCAGGGGAATACAGAGCCAACTCGGAAAGCTAGCCATGGATATACGCGCAAAGCCCAGTCGTTGGTTGGCTTCGGTGTTGGCCTTGGGTGCGAGAAGCCCAGCCAAAAGGGTTGGCTTCGGATCTTGGGCCAAGGGTTAGGAACCTAGCAAGTAAGTAGGCTTGCTGCAAGTGGGACAAGCTCAGCAAGCATCGGGCTTGCTGGAGATGGGCTAGGAGGGCATAGGTGAGCCCAACCAAGCTGTAGGCTTGTTGGAATAGGCTAGGGTTGCATGCCCGTTTCAAAACCCTAACAAGGCCAAAGGTCTGGGTGTCATGCATGCGCAGCAAAGCCCAAAGGGCTGTTGTCGTGTGATTTAGATGTCCAACGATGTCATCCCAAGGTGCTCCACGTGGCTGGGCTGCAAGCTAGCGACAAGGCACGGTGGCGGTGGCACGGTGATGGGCTGCGGCTTATGCCCCATTGATTCCCATTTTTTTTTTTTTTTTTTTCGAATTCTAGGGTTAAAAATCCTAAGTGCTTCTAAATTAATTTTGATGATTTGACTTGCAAATTCCACAAAGCATAATTGTATATTGCATGAACAAGTATATATATTGACAAAATATGTGAACATATATACAATATATATAATTGAAGGGAAAATGTAAATATAGGGGGTTCATGTATCATGTGGAATGTTTTCATGCTTCAAGGTTGTTTCAAATATCTTAATTTATTTTAAAAGAACTTGATTGGCAGAAAATAATTGAAATCCTTTGACTTTGTAGAAGAAAGCCTCATCCACAATCCTTCAGTTTCTTAGCTTCTGGTAAGAGCGTGCTGATAACGTGTTGTAGGCCTATTTGGCTGAACTGTATTTAGGACAGAGAGGGAGAGGGGCCGGCTGCAACAGAGAGAGAAGAGAGATATGTAATTTTGAAGTTTGTGTTGTATCACCCTATTATGCCTTATTTATAGTAGTAGGGAAGATTAAATCCTTACCCTATTAGGATTACAACTCTAATAGTAATTAAACTACTTAAGGGAATATACAAAGATACTCCTAGATACATTAGGATTTACACAAGAGTGCTACTAGACCCGCCCCATTGTCTTATCTCCCCACCCACATTATAATCACACCCATCACAAAAAAGTTAAAAATTAAAAATGTTATTTTCCCACCCACCATTTTTCAAAAATAACCTCCAATATATATTTAAATTCTTTAGAAGAATAGATATTAAAGTGCTCATAAACCCAACTAAGCCTTCACTAACCGCCAAGGTCTTTCTTTTTTATTTTTATTTTGATCAAAATTTCAAAAATATGATTGAAATGAGGGATAAACAAACTCATTCTCTATTGAACTCCTTTTCTTTGCCCTCCGTTGCGTCTTACTCCAGAACCTACACTGATCCCTGCCCACAACTACCCCTCTTTCTCCTCTTCTCTATCAATCTCCGTTGTCTGCTCTTTGACCACCCCCATGTCAAAGAACACAAAATACACACACAAAAAAAATCAACAACCTCAAAAAGCTCACGAAATCAAACCCAAACAACCGAAATAGCTAATTCGTTATTACGACAACAAACACCAAACGCAATTTCGTTTTGACAGACCCAAAATACCCACTCCTTCATCTGCATCTACACCGCTCAAAAAAATCCCACACCATAATCAAATGCACTGTACCAAACAAAAAATTAAAACCTGCCTCAAAGGTTTTGTTGGTTGAATGTGAAAATTTGCAACTTATTACAAAACAATGACATCGATATAAGAGCCACTGAGACTAATAATTAAAAATCGATTACCAAAATAAAATCAGAAATAATTCATAACAATACAAATTTGAAGTGAGAGAGGATGGAGAAATAAGAGAGTGAGTAAAATTGATACAAGTCATTCTTTTTTTTTTCATTGGTCTTTATATGTCATTTTACAAGAGGATAAAATTAGTACTTAACTTTTTATTAAAGGTGGGTGGGAAAATAAGATAGTAGGATGAATTTATCAACACTCTTTACACAATTACATTCTTAAGCGTGGCTTTTCTGGAACAAATTGTTAGGGATATTTGCTTTCATGGCAATCCAGAAGCCAAGTTGGCATCTTAATAATAAGAGAGAGAGAGAGAGAGAGAGAGCGAGAGAAAGAGAGAGAGAGAGAGAGAGTGCGGGCTACAGGTAACTAATTACAATTTGCAAAGCAACTTGTTCTGCATGACAATGCTTTGCTGACGTGCATGCAAATACAACCAGCTAAAGCTGTTGTGGATTTATCCACACCGAGGTAACTTTGCCTGCCATTTCTGCTGCGGCTCACCGAGGCAACTTTGCCTGATATCTCTAGGAAAGATACAAGTTTATGCAAAAAAGATTCTTATTTAATCCTTATTTATATGTCTTGTATATGTTAATGTGTTGAAAATAAATTTTATATTAATGTGAGAAGTGATTTTATTGTTGAGATACTTTTTATATATGTTGCCATTAATTTTAGGGTTCTTTGAATATAGACCCTTAAAACTCCTATTTTCTGAATAAAAACCCATCTAAATTTAAACATTCAAATAAAATCCAAATTTCAAATAGCCTACCATGTAGACAAATATATGACCAACTATTACAATACAATTACAACTTATGCCATAGAATCCTAATTTGGTCAATAAATGTTATTACTCATCCTAATTATGATGAGCAATTAAATCCATATGGATATTTTATCTTTCTTGTATCATAAATATTAGCAACATATATAAATTAATTTACCAAATTTAAAAGAGAAAGACAATCTTGTACAGAAAAAATAATATTGTTTGAATAATGTAATTACCTACATACAAATTAATTTACCTACTTATAAAATATTATACTAATAAACCTGCATTTTGAATCATGTAATTACCTACATACAAATATTATACTAATTTTGACACACCCCGACCCAGAAAGTCCACTTGGACCCTGAATCGAGCTGTGCTGGCCGACACCTGGAAGGTGACGAAGCCATAAAATGTGATAGTGTATAAAAAGTGAATAAATTTGAATCTAAAAGTGTCTAAGTACCAGAGTGCGCTATGAGTGGGAGCGAACCCATTTCACACGCGATGTCAGAGCATAAGTAAGGTACAGTAGTGTGGGTAAGAATCACACCCTCAGAAATATCCATTAATACTAAGATTCACCATAGATTCTTGTCGATACAAACTCAGCAGCTAAAACCTGGAGGGCACCAAACAGAAGGTGTGAGTAAGCAATAAAACCAAGCTTCCCAAAGTTATTACCTCTCTAAAAGTAATGCCCTAAATGTAAAACCCGTATCGTTTTCCATAAGATAGTACAACATATATACATATATCCAAACCATACTCAGAAATGACCAAAACCACGGTTTGCCATCAAATCCACCATGCATTAATAAGTAGGCCAAATGGACTAAATCAATACAAAGTAATATATCAGTCAGAGTCATCTAAAATGACATGTACAACTTATCCGTATCTCATCAATCATGGCTAGCATATAAGTCGGAGTCACCTATAGTGACCTGTACGACTTATCCATATCTCATCAATCCTGGCTAGCATATAAGTCGGAGTCATCTATAATGACCTGTACGACTTATCCATATCTCATCATTCCTGGCTAGCATATAGCTCAATAAGTATACCTGCACACGAGTCGGAACCACCTAAAGTGGTCTGTACGACAGGACTGGGTGTAAATAAATACGCTCGAGTGCTACGATCACGTGAAGACTGGGCGAATACTCGCGGGTCACCTACGAGTCGGAACCACCTAAGGTGGTCTGTACGACAGGACTGTGCACCTACCTTGGATCCAAGGTGAGCATAAGGTGCGGGAGGTGAACATCACGTGAAGGAATGTGCCCTGGCCACGGGTGGGAGCACTAACACCGGGGTGCAGGTTTATGAGCTCTCAATGCATCTCAATATAACATGTGCAACTCATGGCAACCAGTACGACAGTATCGAAGTTGCCTAACTCATAACTGTAGTCATGCTATAACGTAATCGATTCAACTAGTACCATAAACTCACCTGAACTTACCTGGGTGTCCTGAGTTCACCTTTGCACTTGAAAGCATTCCCAATAATTATATGCAAGTAATATACATATGGATATATCATGATGCAATCTACTACTCAACCATGTCGTAGCATTTTCAATTATAAACAATATGGTGTGAAGTGTACAATCAGTAACGCCCTACTCCCAAACTACTTATTTTCAGGGATAATTATCCATGACAACCCAATTAACTTTAGTTTAACTAACTAATTCACAAAACTAAAACTTGTCTTTACCAATTTCCTTCGCATTACTCAATTTCCCAAGCAAGACTTTTGTCTCAAATATTTTATGGCTGCATCTAACGTCTCGTTAGACTGCCTACGTACCCTAAATAGGGATCAAGCCATTCGTAGTTCATATAGGTACTTCAAGCATTCACAATAATTATATGAAGGTAATATATCTAATCAATTTAAAAGTATCGATAGAACTCTCAATAATATGCACAATAAAAAGGAAAAGATCCACTCACCTGGAGTCCACGCTATACTTCTCTAGCACGCGCATCGAGGCGTCCTGAATGATCGGTCCCTGCCACGAAGTCCAAAAGTGGACGGAAGATGGTCAATTTTGCCCATGAAGCCGGCGGTTGCCTAAAACTTCCCGACGTCGATTCGTCGTCTACGGTGGTCCAACGGGGTCAAGGTTGGTTGAGTGTTGCTCCTGGGATGATGGGCTACAAAGCCCAAGTGGTGGAATCGGCCATCGCTTTGCCGATTTGCCGGAAAATTGAGAAGGGTGGCCGGAGCACCATTGATTTTCGTCAACTTTCGTGGCCTCAAACTTCCACATCCCATGGTTAATCAAGGTGGTTCTTGGGTGGGTTTTGTAGAGGGGAATGAGAGCTTCAAGATGGTGGTGGTGGCATCGAAAAACGCCACCGTAGTTGGCCGGAATCGGCCTTGGAAAATGGGCACCCGCGGTGGGTGCAGGTGGACGAAAACCCATTTCCCTTTTTTTTTTTTTTTTTTTTTTTTTTCCTCCCTCCATTTCTGATTGGGCTTCCCCCACAAAGTGGGGATTTAATTTAAATAAACACTAACCTTGAATAACCAATTTCGAACGTCCGTAACTATACCGTTATAATCCGGACTCGCAAACGGCTTTCGCCTATAAATTCGTACCAATGAGTACTACGAGGATATGCTAAAAGAATAAGTCCCACATCTTTCAAGTTGATGGTCAACGGAAGTCAAAGTCCTTGCCTCTAAGGCAATTTCGTAAATTCACGCTTTTAAAATAAAATAAAAACGTAAAATTTGGAACGGGTTGTCACAAATTTACCTACATTTAAATTAATTTACCTACTTATAAAATATTATACTAATTTACCTACATTTAAATTAATTTACCTACTTATTAATATTATACTAATTTAACTACTTATTAATATTATACTAATTTACCTACATTTAAATTAATTTACCTATTCCAAAAAAAAAAATTAGTAATATTAGATAATGTTCGAATGTTGTGGTTTTATGCTTGTAGGCAATTAAATAAACTTTTAATCTAATGCACATAAATCATGTAGGTAAATTAGATCATTTTGAAAGTAAACTAGACCCTTTAAATTCTGGTTTGATGTAATAGGTAAATTAGATTATTTTGTAGGTAAGAATTGTGCAGAACATATGGCTTTTGTTTTGTGTATTAGGGATTGGAATATTAGCCGAAGCTGTTTTAGGTTTATTGTTGTGTTGGTAGGTAAATTAACTTATATATGTAATGCACAAAATTATGAAATTAGTATTATTATTTTTCAATTGGCACGTTAGAACAATTTGAAAGTTAATACATTGAATATACAATGAATGGCATGAATTATTTTGTAAAATATATAAAATTAATTAAATGGATATAACAAGTAACTGATCCAAAAACCCCATCCAAGTATTAATAGGGGTAGTTTAGGCATTCGAAAAATACACAATTTGAAAAGTCAAACTTAATTAAAGAATTTGTTTAGTTGGAGGCTAGTCAATGGGCTTTATTTAAGAAAACAAAAGAAGATGGGTTTTAATAGAGGAAAATATAGTTTCAAGGGGTAATATCAAATTTTCAGTTAATTTTTATCAAGAAACCTTAATTACTTCAAATTTGCCCCGGCGAGTAAATTAAGTTGAACTTCGTAAAAAGTAAAATTTTAAACTACTTTTGTTCTTATCCTTTGGCCCAGGTTTACATTAATTTAAACTATCAATTGAAGAACTTTTCGGCCAATAAAAATGTGTTTGTATTATGCAGTTTTTGTATACAATACAGATTGGAGATTTTATTTTATTTTATTTTCTGAAGAAAAGATATTACTTATATACTAAAAGGAAGGAATGATAAACTCAACCTCACAATTGACTAACAATAAGAATTCATGTATATAAAAAGCGACAAAGTCACGTATTGACCTGAAGTAGTTGTAGGAGTCTGTGTCTCCAACAACTTCATTAATATCTAGTGGTCTCCCGAGATAGTATAGCTTCGTTACTTCTAACAGCATTACCATACGATTTTGGCCTTCTACAAATCAAAGAACTTAAGCGAAGAAAACCTATCTACCGGTCCATATTGTACTCCATAATAAATGGTGATTAGCGTGCAAAATGTTGGAAGTGAGAAACTGGCCAAACTCAACTTCAATTCCATGCATATCTTATTCGAAGCGGTTTGGCTATTAAGATTTTCAATGCTACTTTAGAGTATTGTATATCTCAGAACATCACAAATAGTTTTTATTGGTGATTTTATTGAAAACTAAATATGTTGATATGGGCTTGGCATAATTCTTGACAAGAAAAATGGCTTAGCAACTGAACAAGCATATATACAACGACACATGCAAAACATCGTTGTTCACGTGATTTAAACTTGCAGTTGAAAACTTGCGTTTGAATTTCTTTTTCCTAATATCGCTTTCCAAATAACATAAGAACGTTACAACATAAACATGCATGCATTGCATAACTCACAGATACCTGTGAATCATAGCTACGTGCCAAATTATTAAGGTTTAACAAGTTCATCACAACCGTCGAAAGTCACCCTTACATGAATCCATAACCAAGAGGGTCCCAAACTTCAAGGGTCAAGGTACGAGTACGCAAGGAAAAATTTTTAATTGTCACAGGAATACAAGTAGTACATTACGTGTTTTAATAGAATTGGTGAGAAATTTCATTTTTTAACTTATTAACTTTTTAGTACACATATCTCATAATTTGTACAATGACACGTGATG
Organism: Pyrus communis; assembly: GCF_041283825.1. Classification (NCBI taxonomy): domain Eukaryota; kingdom Viridiplantae; phylum Streptophyta; class Magnoliopsida; order Rosales; family Rosaceae; genus Pyrus; species Pyrus communis. The sequence goes on from NC_142578.1 coordinate 10,225,791, forward strand.
TACCACCTCATGTACCGGTCACAATGAAAAATCTAGTACAATGAAAAATCTAGTACAGTTGGTAGAGGGGTCCAAACTTCAAGGGTATACCCAGGGACGGATCTACAGAGGGTCCTGGGAGGTCCCAGGATCCCTCGGCCATCCTAAAATGTTGCTAGAAATTTTCCGGAGGACCCCTCGTACTCGAACACGAGGCCTGTGCAGACTGTCTGTGTTGCTGCAGCAGCAGGTTGCGGGTTGCAACGGAGAAGAAGAAAACAGGGGAGAAGAAAGAAAACAGGGCATTAAAAAAATTGGTCCAAAACGCAGTGTTTTGGCCCTTTTTTTTTTTTTTTTTTTGGTTAAACCAATGAAATCAACATTTGCAATTGGTCCACCGTTTGCAACATGATTACATATTCTTTTTGAAAGTCAGCCCCACATGGGCCATCTTTCCTGTCATCCCTTTCACTTCTCCTTTTCCCGTTCCTTCCACTTCTTTTTCCCCTAATCCCCCCATCTTTCTTATATTCACCCAAAACCCTAAATTTCTAATCCCACCCAATCCCATATTATAATTACATTACTCCAATATTATACCTCCACTTGTTTCATTCTCCAAGCCACCACTATTTGGTTCCAAATTCAAGAAAGTTTTTTGGTATTCTAATCTAATCTCAATTAAATTATATTAGATATTGGTGGAGATTTTTAGTCTATTATTGATATGATTGTTGATGTGTTTTATGTTTGTATACTCATTTTATAATTGAAATTTAGATGGAATTTTTGTTTATTGGTTGATTGGTATATGTTTTGTGTTTTTGGTTAAATGTGTAGTTTAGAAATAAGAAATATGGAAAGATTTTTCAAGCCAAAGCCAATAGCACCATCTACTTGTTCGGGTAGTTCGAGCTCAAGACAAAATGAGTGTGACATTGATTTTAATAATCTTGAGAGAGACCCAGGAAAAAGAATTTGAATGAAGGACTATCCTTCTAATATTCAAGATGAGGTCCGCAGAGCATATTTGCAAATGGGACCTTGTAGGCCTACAAAGTATGAGTTCCCATACACTTTGCATGCAAAGAAAAAGCGACGATTTGTTGTTTCGTGGTTTGAAGAATATGATTGGTTGGAGTATAGTATATCTAAAGATGCGGCATTTTGTCTTCATTGCTATCTCTTTAAAATCAACTTTTCACAATTAGGAAGCGATGCCTTCACTGGGGTAGGCTTTAAGAAATGGAAGAATGCAAGAGAATGTTTTGACAAACATGTTGGTCCTATTGGTAGTTTCCACAATAAAGCTAGAGAAGCGGCTAGTTATCTAATGAACCAAAAGACACATATTGAAGCAGTTGTGATCAAACAATCAGAAGAAGAGTGTATGAAATATCGTCTTTGCTTGAATGCATCAATAGATTGCACTAAGTTCTTGTTGCGACAAGGCCTTCCTTTTCGTGGCCGTGATGAAAGTGTCACTTCGAATAATAGGGGGAATTATTTAGAGCTCTTGCAATTCCTTGCAGATCATGATGAGAAAATAAAGGAAGTTGTGTTGGAAAATGCTCCGGGAAATCTCAAGCTAATAGCTCCTTCAATTCAAAAAGATATTGTCAATTCATGTGCCTTCGAAACTATTAAGGCTATTATGAAAGAAGTGAAAGAGAGTAAATTCTTTTCTATAATGGTAGATGAATCACGTGATATTTCAACAAAGGAGCAAATGGCGGTGATTTTGCGTTATGTGGACAACAAAGGTCAAGTAATTGAAAGGTTCGTGGGAGTCCAACATGTTACCGAAACAACTTCAAGTAAACTAAAGGAGTCCATTGATGAGTTCTTGAAACTACATGACTTGAGCTACTCCAACCTACGAGGTCAAGGTTATGATGGTGCGAGTAATATGAGAGGTGAGTTCAATGGCCTTAAAAAAAAAAAATTTGGATGAAGAAAGTTGTGCATTTTATGTTCATTGTTTTGCTCATCAACTACAATTAGCTCTTGTTGCCGTAGCAAAGAAAAACTCCGATGTTGCCGCTTTTTTCACATTGACTAATAGTTTGGTAAATGTTGTTGGATGCTCATGTAAGCATCGTGAAGAACTTAGAGAGAAACAACAAGAAAATCTCTTGAAAGCTATTGAAAATGATTGTCTTGAAACGGGGCAAGGGTTAAATCAAGAAACTAGTCTCAAACGTGCTGGGGATACACGGTGGAATTCACATTATGGTGCTTTGATTAGTTTGATTACAATGTTCTCATCTGTGGTGGATGTGCTTGACATGATTGTTGAAGATTGCTACAATGATAGTGCTGGTGAAGCAAAAAAGTTATTAAAAGATTTACAATCTTTTGAGTTTGTGTTCCTCCTCTTTTTGATGAAATCCATATTAGGAGTTACAAACGATTTGTCACAAGCATTGCAAAAAAAAGATCAAGAGATTGTGAATGCAATGGCTTTAGTCAAGACATGTAAAGAACAACTACATTGCATGAGGAATGATGAAAATTTTGATCTTTTGGTTGATAAAGTATCATCTTTTTGTGTTGAACATGAAATTGAGGTGCCTAATATGGATGATTTATATGTCATTCAAGGGAAGTCATTGCGTAAGGCTCCAAGAAAGACCAATCATCATCATTACAAAGTGGAGCTCTTTTTCGAGGTCATTGATTTCCAACTTACAGAATTAGATGATCGCTTCGCTGAAGGTAATACCGAATTGCTTATTTGCTTGGCATGCTTGAGTCCGAATGATTCATTTGTAGCTTTTGATAAAGAGAAGCTTGTTCGCCTTGCTCATATGTATCCTAAAGATTTCACGGATCGAGATAGATTGGCACTTCAAGATCAACTTGATATTTACGTTCATTTTGTGCGTTCTGATAATGATTTTTCTCAATTGCGGGGAATTAATGAGCTTGCTAAGAAAATGGTGGAGAAAGGGTTGCATCGAACATTTGCATATGTATATTTGCTTGTTCAGTTGGCTTTGGTTTTACCGGTTGCAACTGCTTCAGTGGAGAGGGCATTTTCTGCTATGAATATCATTAAGGGTCCACTTCGCAACAAAATGGGAGATCAATGGTTGAGTGACAGCTTAGTTGTTTACATTGAGAAAGATGTTTTTTCATGTATTGGTAATGAAGCTATCATGGAACATTTTCAGACCATGAAACCTCGTCGTGGACGCTTAAATTAGAATTTTATAGCTTGTAATATTGTTATGCAAATGATTTTTGAATAAAATGTATTATATTTAACTTTTCAATGTTATTTTTGTCTATAAATTTTTTAACCTTTATTATTGGGACCCCCCGAGTTTAAAATCCTGGATCCGCCATTGGGTATACCAGTTCTCAACAAGTGCAGTTACTACTGAAACTTATCCTATTCGGCATTAGGCTGCATCTGTTAACTAAAATTCTATAAAATTACCAGTTTAATCCTCTAATTAAAACAGAACATGAATAAGAAATATGGGGCATAAATGTATTTTCATACAACCAAATTTTGTTGTTTTTTTTTCCAAAACCTCACCTACATGTAATCCTAACATATCTCTAATTAAAAAAAAAAAAAAAAAAATCTTCCCACTCCCCATTCTCTATCAGTCTCTTCCTCTCTCTTTCTATTTCAAAAACAAAAATAAAAATTTTTCTTACATACTTTGTGTGTGCCTATATGCTAGTAATATAAAAAAAACCACTTATAAGTTTATTATTTTACATGTATATTCACAAAAAAATAAAAATAATAATAATTAAAACAAGCAGAACCTAAAAAAAGAAAAAGAAAAATAATTAATAATATATTATCTTTACTAATTAATAAAACACTCATTGTCAATCAAAACCCTATGAAATTACCAGTTTAACCATCTAATTAAACAAAACATGAATAAGAATATATGGGCAGAAATATAATTTCACACAGCCAAATTTTGCTTTTTTTTTTCTTTTCGAAACCCCACCTACATGTAATCCTAATATATCTCTAATTAAAATTAAAAAAAAAAAACAAAATGAACTTCCCACTCCCACATTCTCTATCACTCTCTTCCTCTCTCCTTCTATTTCAAAAAAAAAAAAAGGAAAAAAAAAAAGCCAATATGGTTGTGACGAAAAATTAGTAACTAATGAAACAAATTGATTTCTAAGTCCGCGACTATTCAAATTAAAGAAGATATGTTGTTCACTACTACGATCTGGTGGTATTCCTCTTCACTTGAAGATCAGAAGTCTTAGGTTCGATTTTCATGAATGAAGAAATCGACACCAAATTAGACTGTTCTTTGTGTGGCTTAGCCGAATGGAAAAATATCGATGTATTTAAAAAAAAAATTAAAGAAGGTATACATATATATGACACCACATTTTTTTACAACTTGCACACATTTTAGGAGACCCACTTTCATGTATTTGACGATCGAACTATTAATTTTCTAGAATATTATTTATAGATCATCTTTGTAAGGCTTAGAGAAAATCCAAAACCATTAAAATATTTATTTGAAGTCAAGAAAATAGATAAATATAGTTCTGCAAAGAAACTTTAAATCCTTAATTCAACATTGATAACCTTTGTAAGATTAGAGAAGATTCAAAACTATTAAAATATTTCTTTGAAATAAAAAAAAAATAAATATAATTCTACGAAAAACCCTTAAACACTTAATTCAACTATTTAAAGATTTTGGATGCGAATGAGTTTTTATAAACATTTTAAAGTGGGCGTCAGACTCTTCAAATCCCTAGGGACCATAATTATAAACAATAATAAAACTGTCCAAACCGAAACCCAACCCCTCCATAACTGCAAAACACTGACACCCACCACTCTTGTATTTAAAAACTAGAAGAAAACCACCGAGAGACAGTCCTGCAAAAGTGGGAACCATACATCTTCACCACCACTCAGTGCCCTCTCTGCGCCGCCATCAACCCACCTTTTTCTTCTCTCCCAGCGATCCGCTTCTTTCGCACCGACCCTTTTCTCTCCTTTTCACATACATACAAACCCCATCACAGGCGACAACAAAAAGAAAAAAGAAACAACAAAAAAACAGAGCAAGAAATATCAGAGGTTGAGAAAATTCGTTGTTTTTTTCGGGTTTTCTTCAATTCTCTATCAAACCCAGAAAACTGTATTCAAATTTTTTTTTTGTTTGTTAAAATATCGAAACCTCGGCATTTGAGCGTTTTTGTGAGAAAAATATTGATGTTTTTCGTGGGGTTTGATCATTTTCTTCTGAGAGTCTGAAAGGTGGTAAGGTATAGTAGTTAATATTCAAAACTTGCAGTGGTTGAGTTTTTGTGGCGAATTTGATGTGTTTAGATACGAAACTTTAATGGTTTCGGTTGTGTGACGATTTGTGTACGTTGTTTGATAGATTAGAGTGTCGAGAGAGAGAGAGAGAGAGAGAGAGAGAGAGAGATGGAGCAGAAAGGCATATTGCTGTCGGCTTTGGGCGTGGGGATGGGAGTGGGAGTGGGGCTTGGGTTGGCTTCCGGGCAGATGATGAGCAAATGGACCGTAAACGACACGATGTCCAACGGCATTACGCCAGATAGGGAGCAGGAGTTGCTACGACAGATCGTTGATGGAAGAGACAGTAAGGTCACGTTCGACCAATTCCCCTACTACCTCAGGTCACCACCATTCCTATATTCTTCAGTTATTTTCGATTATATCTTGTTTTCTATGATTCTTTGAAGGGTTTGGATCGCCAGTTAATAACGGCCTAGAAGTATTCCCCGCTATTTGAATAGCAAGTTCGATATCAGTTTATTATGGATGGTTCATGGTATGAATTTGCTTAGAATTGTCTGCGATGTGTTTGGATTGCCAATAGTGTAAATATATCATTATATCATTAAAAAAAAATACAAAATTGGATATTTTTGCAAGTTTGTGATTTTTAGAAATTTGGTTTCAGTGACTAAAAAAAAAAAATTGATGAATATTGATTAAAGTTGGTGTATTTAGCATGATTTCAACATATAAGAGATTCAAATTGGTCACAAAATTCGGATCATGACATGTGACACTGTACGATTCATGGACACGCATGCTTAGCGCGAGCACATAATTTAAGGACCAAACTTGATGCACATTTCTATGTTTTGTATGGTGTAGTGTTTTCTATATTTTAACACACTTAGGTTGATGAATGAATTTACAGTGAACAGACGCGAGTTTTGATAACGAGTGCTGCCTATGTGCATCTTAAGCGAGCTGAGGTTTCAAAGTACACTCGCAATCTATCTCCTGCAAGTCGGGCTATTCTGCTCTCAGGACCTGCTGGTTTGTGATCTGCAACATTTAGCATCATGTTTGTACTTACATGTACTATCATTACAATCACTCTTTTTTCTCTTTCTTCCCTCCATTTTTATCTTGAAGAACTTTACCAACAACAACTTGCCAAGGCTTTATCCCATTACTTCCAAGCGAAGTTGTTGCTCTTAGACGTGACGGATTTTTCTCTAAAGGTGAGTGTGGGAGAAGTTTTATATAATATGGATATAAATATACACGTATGTGTCTGTCCGTGCTTTTTTCTTCCGCTAATGTTTATAACTACTCGGATTGTGCAGATTCAGAGCAAATATGGCAATACCAACAAAGCATCTGTAAGCTTTCTCTAAAGAATTTCCCGTATGTTCTGTGGAGGTTAATATACAATGTGCACTATTAAGTTCGCTGTTATGTTGTCGACAGAACATAGACTACATCCATAGCCATCCAAGAAAATTGATAAGATGCTGCAATTTTTTTTACAATCCCTCTTGAGATCTTAGTTTTAAACGAGTTTTCTTCACATTATCATGCCCCAAATTTTCTTGACGTTGGTTTCATACAGCTATTCGTATACTTATAAGTTGCTATCATATCTGCCGTAGTCTTTTAAAAGATCTACTTCAGAGGTGACACTTGAGCGGTTGTCTGGCCTGTTTGGATCATTTTCACTCTTTCCGCAAAGGGAGGAACCACCAAAAGGTATTGTTGGAAACTATTCTTACAAATAGAGTATTGTATGGTTCTGCACCCTCGGGCACAGCACTCACCAGGAAATCCTCTTTCAGGCACGTTGCGAAGGCAAAGCAGTGGTGTGGATCTTGGATCAAGGTATTGGGAGGGTTGTTAGAAAATGAGATTGATTGCTTAAGGTGTTGTTGGAAAATGATTGTATTTTAACAATACATTTATCCTGCACTGGCGGTGGGCTAGAAGGTTCTTGTAAGCCTTGCATGCTTCGTAGGAATGCTTCAGCTTCAGCTAATATCAGTAACCTTGCTTCGCAGAGCACTTCTGCAAATTCAGGTTCCTTCTTATTACTGAAAAAAAATAATATTGCAAGATAGAGCTAGCTGTTAGTTCTTTACTTTTTATCTTTTATATGTTACAATCTATTTACAGTGCGCCTTCTAAAGCGTATGACTTGATCTGGTGGTTGTGATGGAAGTTCGTTGAATCTTTGAAGAACAAAAGAAAGGAACTTCTATTTGAAAATTTGTTTAAGAAAATTATTTAGGAATTGCAAATCAGTTTTGACATCGTGATCCTTTGCACTAGCTTACCCACATGCCCTACGATACATTTTTCACGCTAAGAATTTATGTGGTTTCAAGTTTTCTTTTTTCTGTCTTTGTTTTGTTCTTTTGATTTCTGCTAAACCGTTTCTGTTTCCTAGGTGAGTTTAAGCGCACAAGCAGCTGGTCGTTTGATGAAAAGCTTCTTATACAGTCCCTGTACAGGGTAATTAGTGATGTTTTTTCTGCTACATTAAGATTTTTGGCAGTCAAGAGCCTATTATACAAACAAAATTTCTTCTTTCAAACACTTCTCCGTTACGGATACTGATTGGTGAGATGAATTTTTATTTGCTTTCAGGTTTTGGTTTTCGTCTCAAGTACTAGTCCCATTGTGCTGTATCTCAGGGACGTTGACAAGCTCTTATCTAGATCTCAAAGGATATATAACTTGTTCCAGAAAATGTTGAAGAAATTATCTGGAGCCGTGCTGATCCTTGGTTCACGAATTGTGGATCTCAGTGGTGACAACAGAGAGGCGGAGGAGAGGCTTACTGCTCTTTTACCTTACAACATCGAGATCCAGCCCCCTGAAAATGAATCCCATCTTGTCAGCTGGAAGACTTAACTGGAGGAGGATATGAGAATGATTCAGGTTCAGGATAACAAAAACCACATCGTGGAAGTACTTTCGGCTAATGATCTTGATTGTGAAGATCTTGGTTCGATCTGCATCGCAGACACAGTTGATCTCAGTAACTACATAGAAGAAATTGTTGTATCAGCAGTTGCTTATCATTTGATGAATAACAAAGATCCTGAATACAGAAATGGGAAACTCATCATTTCTTCCAATAGGTATGGCTTTTTTTAATTTATACCTATAATGATTTTTTCACTATGAACATTCCGTGTACTCACTGCTTTCTCTGTAAATCAGTTTGTCCCATGGATTAAGCATATTCCAAGAGGGAAAATACAGTGGGAAAGATACAATGAAGCTGGAAGCGAAGGCTGAAGTGCCTAAGGTATGTTGGACGAGCATTGTAATTGTATTATTTTATAACTCGTGGATAACATATGGAGTACTAGATTAATCATTCTCTTGTTCATCCATTAATTATAGGAAGGAGGAACTGAAGTGTCTGTCGGTGTGACGACAGAAACAAAAACCAAAAGCACTGCTACTGCTGCAGAGACAACAGCTGCAGCAGCAAAAACGGATGCTGACAATTCAATTCCAGTATCAAGAGCTTCTGTAAGTCACCAATTTTCTTGTAGTTTCTGTTTTTTATGTATTGTGCTTGATAGCTAAGTTACTAATAGAAAACATAAAAGTCCATGCCATGGGCTTTTGAGTGTTTCTACTCATAGATTGTATGTTGTTTATACAGCCGACATGCTTCCTGCAGTGTACCATATATGCGGTTGTCTCTTCCCTGTACTGATATTGAGAAATCACCATGTACTACTTAACAGGCAGAAGTCGATGATGAATTTGAGAAGCGCATAAGACCAGAGGTCATACCAGCAAATGAGATTGGCGTAACATTTGCTGATATTGGTGCCATGGATGAGATAAAAGAATCCCTTCAGGAATTGGTAATGCTCCCACTGCGTAGACCGGACCTTTTCAGCGGAGGCCTACTAAAGCCTTGTAGAGGTATTCTGCTATTTGGTCCCCCTGGAAGTGGGAAGACCATGCTGGCGAAAGCCATTGCTAGGGAGGCCGGAGCAAGCTTCATTAATGTATCCATGTCTACCATTACCTCCAAGTGGTTTGGCGAAGATGAGAAAAATGTCCGAGCTTTGTTCACTCTCGCAGCCAAAGTCTCTCCAACCATTATATTTGTAGACGAGGTTGATAGCATGCTTGGACAGCGAACAAGAGTTGGAGAGCATGAAGCCATGAGAAAAATAAAAAATGAGTTTATGACTCATTGGGATGGGCTCTTGAGTAGTCAAGGAGATCGAATCCTTGTTCTCGCTGCAACCAACAGACCATTTGACCTTGATGAAGCAATCATCAGGCGTTTTGAACGAAGGTACCAATGCATCTTTTATAACTTTTAATGCTGTCGTATATTCTGTTAACTAATCTTATCATTATGGAGTTCAGGATAACAAACTGACATTGTTAAGACAAATTTGATAAAACAAGTTTGCAGTGAATGTTAGCGAGATATAGCGGGTGCCATCAATGGAAGTAGCAACATGAAAATTGTTCACATGATTATTTTTTTTTATTTTTTCCTTATGATAACACTGAGTGTTAAAACAGAATTTTGGTGGGGCTACCGACTGTGGAGAACAGAGAAATGATTTTGAGAACTCTGCTGTCGAAAGAGAAGGTGGAAGCACGACTAGACTTCAAGGAGCTTGCAACTATGACTGAAGGGTTTAGTGGAAGTGATCTTAAGGTCTGACTGACTGATATTACTTTGAGCAGAACTTGTGTACAACAGCTGCCTATCGGCCAGTTAGGGAGTTAATAAAGGCGGAGAGCAAGAAGGATTTGGTAAGAAAGTTAATATCAAGACCGCTTTTTCTATGCTGGAGTGACTAAAATTCAATGATAGATTGTCATTGTGTACTTTTATGTTTTGGTTTTTAGGATAAAAAGAAGAGAGCTGCACAAGATGCTTCGGGAGAACGGAATCAAGAAGCTGTCCCAGAAACAGAAGAAGAATCTAAAGAGGAAAGAGTCATCACCCTCAGGCCCCTAAACATGGAAGACTTCAAGCAGGCGGCGAATCAGGTATGTTCACCAATTTAACTTCCATTCGAGTTGTTTACATGCACTATCCATGAACTTAAATTTTTTCACCGACCTACTGCCGCATCAGGGGTTGCCATTCAGATTTATTTTTTATTTTTTATTTCTCTTCTATTCAAACATCGGCTTTATTTGTTGTTCTTGGGAATGCAGGTTGCAGCTAGCTTTGCATCTGAGGGAGCCATGATGAACGAATTGAAGCAGTGGAACGATCTCTATGGGGAAGGGGGATCGCGAAAGAAAGAGCAGCTAACTTACTTTCTATGAGATTGGCGGTGAAAACTAGTACATTTTCCACGGCTAGTTTTGAGTATCAATGATCACCCTTCTTGTTCCTTCAGTTCGTCCTGGCACAGATAAGTCAGTGACCAACATTAAAAAACAGAATTTGACCGATGCATTTCCCGTGAGGCTGTATTAGGATGTGGAAGAGACTAAATCTTGTATTAATCGTATTATTCGCCTGTGGTTTGTGAACGAATGCTCGGATATAAACTGTGTTTTGTCTTGCTGCCGAATTCCGGGAATAAGGCGTGACAACGAGTGTTGTGAACTACTGTTTTCATATGTAATACTAACAGGCGGAACGCCGCTGAGTGTTTAGATGTATGTAACCATATACAGCTTAATTTCTCTTCATTTGTTTCTTTGTTGCTAAATTCCTGACGAGAAAGTGTGAAAAATATAAGGGAACACGAGGGGCCCTCTTGAGTTTAGAATTGTAATAAGAGCGGAATCCGGAGAGCTAGCGTTTTGAAATGATTCCTTGGATTTTAGGAGGCAAGCATCTCAAAAGTCTAAGGCGCCTAAACTTGTTGCTGTCCGATGACCAACTTCAAGACCTACTTATGTTGTCCGAAACAATGTCAAGAGTATCTCTAACAGCCTCGAACAATGTTAGTATGTATGGAGCTACGTAAACTTGCGTACGTCTTGTTGACCAAACCATTAGGTATACCACGCCAGTAAATTCGTCTGTACTACTACTACTGCAGCACTGCTATGAGGAATCGAGAGAGGGCACATATGTTGGTGTTTAAATATCCTTGCAGATTTCTTAGAATTGAAGAAGGGGAGTTTTAACGAAACACTCCCGATACTGTTCACTTTTAACGAAAAACCATATTTTTACATTTCCATGGTACTATTCACTACACCTTTATTTGTCATTTTCCATTAAAACTAAAGGTTTTTTGAACTTTTCGTTAGTTTTCCTTAGAAGAAATCAATTCAGTTTTTAAATTTTCCTTGATGGGTGTAATGTGAGTCATTGGATTACAATCATCACCTAGTTTTGCTTCTTTGTGAGTCATAGCTCAACACATGCTTTATCACCTCATAGGGTAGATTACTTGAATGGTTAGGATTGGTTTGATGTGTAAGTGAGAGTAAGGATCTCCCTTCCTCTTTCTAACGGTCATATTCACACACAATGTGTGTGAGGTATCAATCAATGAATCCTCATCTTCGCCGCTACCTCTGAACATTCTCTCTGCATGGGTCCCAGAACTCCAAAACTTCAATCCTTTATTTTAATTCACAAAAATTAACCTAAAATACTAACATGGCCTCTGAGGCCATGTTGATCACCTACACTAGGCGTGAATCCATGTACTCTTCAATGGAGAACTCGATTTGGTTTAAAGTTCATCGGAGCAAATTTGAGCTTCAAAAACCTCGAGTTTTCTCTATTTCAATTCTAACATGGCTGGATAGAGTAAAGCTGAGCTTATTCATGCATCAATTTTCAATGGTGAAAATTATGAGTTCTGGACAATCTGAATGAAGGCTATACTCAAGTCCCATGGATTGGGATTTCATTGAAAAAGGATTTGAAGTCTCATATTCGAAGAAGGGGAAGAGGGAACTTACTGAGGAAGAAAAGAAAAGCGAGTCCACAGTCTTAGACAAGGTTTCACTGAATGAGAACCTGATGAAGGATGCAAAGGCTCTCTGTTTAACTTAAGGAATTGTCTCATACCAAAATTTTCCTAGAATCTCAAATGAGGAGACCGCGAAGGCTCTGGGATATTTACAACATGAATTCAGAGGGGACAAACAAGTAAGAAGTGTAAACCATACAAAGTTTGCACTGATATTTTGAATATACTCGAATGAATGTTGATGAATCCTTGTCTGCTTATCTTACTAGACTGTTTGATATATTGAACCAAATGAAAAGTTGTGGAGAGGAATTGTGTAAGGAACGAATTGTGCATAAATGCTTGATAGGCTTGCCTAAGAATTATGATTCCATTTGATCAGTAATTGAACACTCAAAAGGATCTTAGCATTCAAGAGGTTGTAGCATCCTTAAAAGGACTTAAGCAATGATTGCATATGCATGCTCAGAACATCACTGAGAGAGCATTTACTAGTTTGAATAAAGCTTCCAAGCAACCCAAATCTCATGGGTTCTCTGGAAATTGAAAGTCTCGGAAGAATTAGAAAAATAAGGGGAACTTTCACCCAAGCAAAATGCTACCCAGGATACAACCAAGGTTCCTTGAAAACATTGTGATAAATGCACTATGGAAAATGTTGGTTTGAAGGAAAACCCCAAATGCACAATATGTGGGAAATTTGGTCATATTTCAAGAGACTGCAATGGCAACAAGGGAACACAAAGGGTGAATTATGCAAGTCAACTTGAGAAGACATGAACACTTTTTTATGTGTAATGTCGTGGGTGAGATGAAGATAAATAACTTTTGGTACATTGATAGTGGGTGAGATGAAGATGAATAACTCTTGGTACATTGACAATGCTTGTAGCAAACCACATGATAGGGGATGAAAGACTTCTAATTAATGTGCAGAAAACCTATCTTCCAAGGTGAAAATGGGAACTGGAGAAGTTGTGAATGTTGCTGGAAAAGGCACCTTGGTGATTGAAACCAAACTTGGCAGGAAGCATATTCAAGAAATGATGATAGCTCCTGATCTAGCTGAAAATCTCTTCAATTTTGGCCAAAAGATGGAATATGGGTACTACTTGTTATTTGGAGGTCGTGTTGTTAATGTGTTTGATGGCTACTGGACAACTTGGTAGTTAGGGTGAAGATGATTGGTAACATATGCTTTTCTTTAACTGTGATGCCTACAAATCAAGTAGCGTTGAGGACTAGTGTAACTCACTGTACTCAAACTTTGCACAAGATTAGGGCATTTAAATGAGAGGAGTGTCAAAATGCTTTGGGAACAAGAAATAATACATGGATTGCCACACTTGGAGGAATCAAAGGGAGTGTGTGAAGGCTATATGGTTGGAAAGCAACACAAAGATGTTTTTCCTTCTGAGTCCTCTTGGAGAGCAAAGGTTCCTCTATAACTGGTTCACATAGATATTTGCAGGCCATTGCAAACTGATTCAATTCTAGGAACCAATACTTTATCTTATTCACAGATGATTATACAAGGACGTCTTAGGTCTACTTTTTGAGGTACAAATTAGAGGCATTTGAATGTTTCGAAAAATTCAAGGCAATGACATAACTGTTGGAAATTCAAATCAAAACAGGTTGCTATTGTTGAAAATCAATGTCAAAGTTAGGCATGGAAAGTTAGGCAATGTTAGGTATGGTTGAATAAAAATTATTAGGTGCAATTAATGTGTTTTGTGTGGTAATAAATAATCTTAGTTTAATCATTTGGTTTGCTATAAATACCCAAGCTCTCAAGCATTGTACATCATCCCATTCGAATCCCACTTCCAATTGTGAAGAAGCTTGTAAGCTTTCTTAATCCAACAGTTTGTAAACCTTTCATATATCAAAGTCCAAGTGTTTTGCCAAAGCTTGTTGCTTCCCTCCTTTCTCTATTTCTTTCTTTGTCCAATTTTATTTGAGAGTGCAAAGTGAAAGAGGTGTGATAGAGTTTGTAAACTTATCACCCACATATTTTGGTATTGAGTTAGTAAACTGTCAAATACCAACAATTGGTATCAGAGCCAGAATACCATTCTGGCAGGTGCAGCAGTTATGGCGTCCAACTTAGTGCAACTCCAAGTTCCCACATTGAAGAAAGAAAATTATGAAAGATGGTGCATCCAATTCAAAGCATTGTTTGGATCACAGGAGCTATGGGAAGTTGTCAGTAGTGGGTATGTTGTACCCACTGCCGAGCAAGAAGCCGTATATACTGCGGATCAAAGGAACACTCTCAAGGACTTACGAAAGAAGGACCAAAAGGCGCTGTATCTTCTATACCAGGGTTTGGAAGATTCAACGTTCGAGAAGGTTGCAGAAGCAACAACGAGCAAGCAAGTATGGGATACACTCAGTACAATCTACAAAGGAGTAGATCGAGTCAAGAAAGTGAGGTTACAATCACTTCGAGCAGATTTTGAAACTGCTCATATGAATGAAGGGGAGAGCATCTCCGACTATCACTCAAGGCTCATTGTGATAGTAAATCAGATGAGGAGAAATGGCGAGAGACTCGATGAAGTACGAGTTGTGGAGAAGATACTCCGGTCACTCACATCTAAGTTTGAGCATGTGGTGACTGCCATTGAGGAATCCAAGGATTTGGAGGTGATGAGCGCAGAAGAGCTACTAGGATCCCTCCTAGTTCACGAGCAACGCATTCAGAAGAATGCAAGCCCCACAACGCTAGAGCAAGCTTTGGAGTCAAAGTTGAATATTGACAAACCAAATAAAGGTCGTGGGCAGTGGAACTCACGTCGTGGGAGCTCATCCAACCGTAGCCGAGGACGAGCCCGAGGAAGAGGTCGAGGCTATGCACAAAATCAAGGTCAGTCTCAGGAGTGGAGATCTACTCGAGGAAAGGCGCATATCCAGTGTCACAACTGTAAGCAATATGGACATTATGCCAATGAATGTTCACATAAAAATGGTGAGCATGTCAACATGGCAGAATCAAGTGGAAATACTGATGAAGAACTTACAGTCTTACTAGCACACCATGATTCCAGTAGCCAACAAGATGTTTGGTATTTGGACTCTGGTGCAAGCAATCACATGTGTGGAAAGAAGGAGTTTTTTGCCGAACTCAAAAAAGGGGCCTATGGATCTGTAAGTCTTGGTGACTCCTCAAAGTTGCCAGTTGAAGGCAAAGGGAAGATCAAGATCATCCAGAAGGATGGAAGAGAAGAATACATCTCCGATACCTACTACATACCAGGTATGAAGAGCAACATTCTGAGCATTGGTCAACTGCTCCAGAAAGGGTACATTATACATATGGAGAACATGCTTCTCACTCTCAGGAATGCAAGGAGAAAGCTTATTGCACGTGTTCGAATGTCAAAGAACCGGATGTTTCCGTTGAATTTGAACACAAAGATTGGAAGCTGCAACATCGGTGTAATGGAAGATGAGTCATGGAAATGGCATCTTCGATTTGGCCATCTTAATTTCAATGGCCTAAAGTTGCTGTCAAGTGGAGGAATGGTTCGTGGTCTACCCCAGATTGAAGCCACACGCCAAGTATGTGAAGGTTGTGTGCTTGGCAAGCAAGCACGACTATCGTTCCCTGTTGGTGATACATGGAGAGCAAAGGCACCACTGCAGTTGGTGCACACAGATATATGTGGTTCATTGGATCCCATGTCTTATGGAGGTAATAGGTATTTCATTACCTTCATTGATGATTTCAGTAGAAAGACTTGGGTCTATTTTCTCAAGGAGAAGTCAGCTGCCCTAAAAATTTTCAAGGAGTTCAAGGCACTCACAGAGGCAGAAAGTAACCACAAGGTTGTGGCTGTGAGATCAGATAGAGGTGGAGAGTACACCTCCAATGCTTTCCAAGCATACTGCAAGGAGCAAGAAATTAGGCATCAACTTACTGCTGCCTATACCCCACAGCAAAATGGGATAGCCGAAAGAAAGAATCGAACCATCCTTGACATGACAAGGTCCATGCTTAAGGAGAAGAATTTGTCAAAAGAGTTATGGGCAGAAGCTGTAGCTTGTTCGATTTATTTGTTGAATCGATGTCCAACAAAGAGTGTCAAGAGGATAACACCACAAGAGGCTTGGAGTGGATACGAGCCGAATGTTACACACCTAAGAATTTTTGGGTGTGTTGCATATGCTCAAGTTCCAGAAGCCAAGAGGAGGAAACTTGATGATAGAGGTGAGAAGTGTGTGTTTGTGGGCTATAGTGAAGAGTCCAAGGCATACAAGCTCTACAACCCACTAACTGGCAAACTAGTGGTTAGTAGAGATGTCATCTTCAGTGAGGAAGAGACATGGACGTGGAACAACAAAGAAGTCAGTAAAGAGAAGATCGTCTCCACTGATTTTGAAGAACCAGAAGTTGTACCACCGATTGAGCAACAGCCTGCTCAAACAATCACAACAACTCCAGTGCACAGAATTGCAAGGAGTGGTCCTACATCTAGTGAGGAAAGCAGCTCCTTAACTCCAGTGAGGTTAAGGAGTCTCACAGAGATTTATGGACAAGAAGAAGAAGAAGAAACCAACCTTTTCTGCTTGTATGCAGACCACGAGCCTTTCTCATTCAATGAAGCTGTGGAAGAAGATTGTTGGAAGAAAGCCATGGAAGAAGAGATCCATGCCATCGAGAAGAATGACACTTGGGAGCTGACAAAGCTCCCACCAAATCAGAAGGCTATTGGTGTCAAATGGGTTTACAAGATCAAACGCACTGCAGATGGGAGTGTAGATCGATACAAATCAAGGCTTGTAGCAAAGGGCTACAAACAGAAGTATGGAGTGGACTATGATGAAGTCTATGCTCCAGTTGCGAGACTTGACACGGTAAGATTGCTAATCTCTCTTGCCGCACATCATAAATGGAAAATTTATCAACTAGATGTCAAGTCAGCCTTCCTTAATGGAGTACTTGAGGAAGAAGTGTACGTGGAACAACCGGAAGGCTTCCAATTACAAGGAGAAGAAGATAAGGTGTATCGTTTGAAGAAGGCTTTGTACGGCCTCAAGCAAGCACCACGAGCTTGGAACTCAAGGATCGACAACTACCTTCACCAAAATGGATTTCAGAAATGTCCATACGAGCATTCAGTTTACATGAAGAATGGTGAAAAAGGGGAGTTCTTAATTATTTATCTCTATGTAGATGATTTATTGTTTACAGGAAACAATGAGGCAATGTTCCATGAGTTCAAGCAATCCATGTTCAGTGAATTCGAGATGACTGACAATGGATTAATGTCATACTTTCTTGGCATAGAAGTGAAGCAAGAAAGTGATGGTATCTACATCTTTCAACAAAGGTACATGAGAGACATATTGAAGAAGTTCAATATGGACAAGTGCAACACTGTCAATACCCCAGTCGCAACTGGATTGAAGCTGTCCAAAGGAGGAGAGGGTGAGTTTGTAAACTCAACAGTGTACAAAAGCCTCGTTGGAAGCCTAAGGTACCTTACAATCACAAGACCTGATATAGTTTATGGTGTTGGACTCGTGAGTCGATACATGGAAACACCAAGGGAGTCTCATTGGTTGGCCGCCAAGAGAATTTTGAGGTACATAAGAGGTACTCTAAACTATGGTCTATTTTATAATTTTGGTGAAGATGCAAAATTATTTGGTTATTCAGATAGTGATTGGGGAGGTGACCAAGATGAAAGGAAAAGCACAATTGGCTATGTGTTTTTTCTAGGATCAACAGCTTTCTCATGGACTTCAAAGAAGCAATCAATTGTTGCTTTGTCATCATGTGAAGCTGAGTATGTTGCTGTAGCCTCAACCGTGTGTGAGGCAATTTGGTTAAGAAATCTGTTGAAGTCAGTGTGTCATCCACAAGTGGAATCGACTGTGATTCACGTAGATAACATGTCTGCAATCAAACTTGCAAAGAATCCTGTTCAACATGGAAGGAGCAAGCACATTGATACCAGGTTCCATTTTCTAAGGGACCATGTGAAGCAAAAGACAATTGAACTTGTCTACTGTCACACCAAGGAACAAGTGGCAGACATTTTCACAAAGCCATTGCCAATTGAAACATTCCGGCTACTGCGTGAAATGCTAGGAATGAAGGCGTTTTGATTTGAAGAGGTGTGTTGGAAATTCAAATCAAAACAGGTTGCTATTGTTGAAAATCAATGTCAAAGTTAGGCATGGAAAGTTAGGCAATGTTAGGTATGGTTGAATAAAAATTATTAGGTGCAATTAATGTGTTTTGTGTGGTAATAAATAATCTTAGTTTAATCATTTGGTTTGCTATAAATACCCAAGCTCTCAAGCATTGTACATCATCCCATTCGAATCCCACTTCCAATTGTGAAGAAGCTTGTAAGCTTTCTTAATCCAACAGTTTGTAAACCTTTCATATATCAAAGTCCAAGTGTTTTGCCAAAGCTTGTTGCTTCCCTCCTTTCTCTATTTCTTTCTTTGTCCAATTTTATTTGAGAGTGCAAAGTGAAAGAGGTGTGATAGAGTTTGTAAACTTATCACCCACATATTTTGGTATTGAGTTAGTAAACTGTCAAATACCAACAATAACTGCAATATGGTTACAAGCTGAAATGTCTTACGAGTGATAGAAGAGGATAGTTCATGTCTATAATTTGTGAGTTTTTGCAATGAAATTGGAATCCAAATGCAATTGACAATGCATACATTGGGATGAAGAATGGAACTGTGATAAAAATGGAAAAATCAATGATGCATGATAAGGGTCTTCCATATCAGTTTTAGGCTGAGGCAGTGGACACTGCTGTCTATTTGCTTAATAGTTGCCCTTCTAAGGCCTTCACAAGATGACTCCCTTTGAAGCATATAGTGGCAAAAAACCAGGGATTGCACACTTAAAAATCTTTGATTCTTTGTGTTATGTGCACATTCCTTCAAGCTTGAAACTCAAGCTAGAAAGCAATAGTCGCAAATGCATATTTGTAAGCTATGGAGCAAGTGAGAAGGGTTACAGATTATTTGATCCAGATACTGGGAAGATCATTCTATCAAAAGATGTAACATTTGATGAGAATGCTTGTTGGAACTGGAACCATGAGAGTGAAAATGTAATAATGTTCCAATGTTTGCAAAAGCTAAAAAGGAAAAATGTACGAACTTTAAAGAATTGAATGCATCAGTTGAACTAGTTAATCCTTTGATGGCATCTACACAGTCAACTCAACCAAGTACCTCACAAGGTGAACTGAAATCTCTCGAGTCTATGACCATACTCCACATAAATGGAGAAGTCTGATTGAGATAATGGCTCGATGCAATATGTGCATTATAGAACCTGAGAATTATGAGGAAGCAGCATTAGATGAGTCTTAGAAGAAAGTATTGCAGTATGAGTTAGACATGATTGAGAAGCATGATACTTGGTAGTTGGTTGATGGGTCATTTGACAAACCAATTATTGGTGTTAAATAGGTCTACAAGACAAAGCTAAACCTGGATGGTAGAATACGAAAGAACAAAGCTATACCGGTGGCAAAAGGCTACTCTAAAAAAATAGGAATAAATTACAATGAAACATTTGCCCCCGTAGCTAGGCTTGATACCATTAGAACTTTGATAGCCTTGGCTGCACAAAAGGGATGAAGTCTATTCCAGCTAGATGTGAAATTAACTTTCAATGGAGTTAAGAAAGAAGAAGTATTTGTTGAACATCCACAAGGATTTGTGATAGAGTATGAAGAAGAAAAGGTGTACAAACTCAAAAAAGTCCTATATGGATTAAAACAAGCTCTAAGAGCTTGGTATGATGAGATAGATTCATATTTCAACGAAGCTGGTTTTCAAAAAATTCCAATGAAGCTTCACTTTTCATCAAGTTAAATGGAGACTAAGGTACAATTATCGTGTCACTTTATGTTGATGACATAGTTTACACTGATAGCTATCCAAAGTTACTTGAAGAATTCAAGAATGATATAATGAGCCAATCTGAAATGGCTGACTTCAGATTACTGCATCATTTTCTTGGGATGGGTGTTGTTCGAACTGAGGAAAGTATTTCCATTCATCAGAAAAAGTATGCAATGAAACAAATTAAGATATTTGGCTTAAAAGACTGCAAATCAGTCCAACTCCATTTGCTATGAATGAGAAGTTGAGCGTAATTAGTGGAAGTGAAGTAGCATGTGAGTGTGAAATCAGAAAACTTGTAGGAAGCTTGTTATATCTGATTGCAAGAAGACCAGACATCATGTTTGCAAGTATTTCTAGATTCATGCATAATCCCACAAAGAAGCACATGGGAACAACCAAAAGCGTCCTGAGATATTTTCAAGGTACTCTAGATTTTGGTATTGAGCTTGTCAAAGGAAGGTCAACAACTCTCATAATATATTGTGACAGTGATTGGGTTGGAAGTGAAGATGACATAAAGTAAATTAGGGTATATCTTTTACACTTGGTTCAAGAGTGTTTTCTTGGGCTTAAATCAAGCAAAGCAAAGTATGTGAGTGCAGCAGAAGCTATATAAGAGGTAAAATTATTGATATTTGTTCTTGAAGACTTTGGAGAAGAACAAATAGAAGGAACTCAAATTTTATGTGACAACACACAACTATTGCCATTGCAAAGAATATTGTTTTTCGCCCGAAAACAAGACATATAAACAGGAAGTTTCACTTTATCCAAGAAGCTATACAAGCAAAGGAGATTGAACTGGTGTATTGGAGAACAGAAGAACTAAATTGCTAATATTCTCACCAAAGCTTTGCCAAATGATTGATTTGCTTACTTAAGAGGAATGCTTGGAGTGAAATCTACAAAGAGTTTAGAAGGGAGAGTTGGTGTTTAAACAACCTTGCAGATTTCTTAGAATTGAAGAAATTAATTTTGTTTTTAAATTTTCGTATGAGTCATAGCTCAGTACAGGTGTAATCACATCACAGGGTATATTACTTCAATGTTAAGAATTGGTTTGATATTGTTCTCCTTCCCTCATTCCAATGGTTATATTCAGACACAATGTGTGTGAGGTATCAATCAATGAATCATCATCTTCATCACTACCTTTGAACATTCTCTCTTTTTATGACCCAGAAATCTAAAACCTTCACCCCTTTATTGCAGTTCACAAAAAGTCAACCTAAAACAATAGCAACATAAGGGTGTGATAAAGTCCTTGGTGGGTGAGTCTCTCGATATTGAGTCAAATCTGCCAAGCATCGAAGCACTTAATCCATGGGTAGGAATTAAGGAATTGGACTGAGATAAAGTCTGTTACCTGTTTACAATCCAATTTCCGATTCAGAAGATTAACCAGATGAGAAGGAAGTTATGGCCAACTGAAAGAACAGCAGGAAAGTTCTCTAAACTGGCAAAAACCCAAATTAGTCCTTTACATTATAATAGTTTACGCTTATTTCTTATAGTCATTTTGAAGGGAATAAGGAATTGAATTATAACAGTTAGATCAAAACGAACACAAAGTCGAAGAAAATTGAGTGGAAACAAGGTTTTCTTGAGGCATATTCGAGGTGAAGAATTTTTCAGGTCGACGGGCCGATGGCCCACTCCAACAACATTGATATTGTAGCGACCCGAAATTTCTAATTCAAAAGCCAAATACTAAGGTAGGCCCAAAATAATTCATGGTTAATAAATAGACTCTTAACCACCATAAATTAAATTCAATCATATTATGGCTGCAACTAACCATCTTGTTAGACTGCCTACATACCTTGCGAAGGGATCAAGGTATTCGTAGTTCACAGTTCAATTTTTAACTCATTATTCGAAATTCATCCAAGTGACTAACAATCACGAGCTATGTTCAACAAGTGAAACACACCAATTGCATATCAAATATAGATTCAGAGCATCAAAATTGGCTTAAAAAGGCAGCATTTGCTCACTGGCCACGCGCCACGAAGCGTGGCAGTTTTCGGCGAATGGAAACCTAGTTTTCCGACGAACTCCAAAAATTACCAAATTTTACAGGGTTGTTGATTTTCGTGAGAGGAACAACTTTCATACCTAGGCCAAAGTCCAATTTAGCTAGGAAACACCTGAAAACCTCTATCCGTGTAGAACCCTAGAATTTGGTGGTTTCGATTTGACATCAAAACGAACTCTAACGCCCCGTCCAATGCATGAGCTTGGTTCCTGAGGTTGAGAGAAGTGTATTGGTGGTGATGGTTGCCTAAGTTAGCTTTAGATTTGGTGAATCTCCACCCAAACCTGTCACACCCACCGTGGGGTTCCTCTCGAAATCGAACCTCATTTCATCTATTTTGGGTTGAAAATGGGAGAGGGATTCTTTGGCCTTGAGCTAAGGGTCATTTTGATACCAACCCCGTCGTCAACGGTACTGGTGTGGAAAGATGGCACCGGGTTGAGTCACGGGTCCTCAAAGGGGTCTGATCTCCCTTCCTTTCCTTTTTCCTCATTTCCCCTCATTTCTCTATTTTCTGATTGGGCAACCCCAATCCCCCCCACCTTTCTCCTTTCTCTCCTTTCTTCTTCATCACAGCCACACACGTAGCTCCTGATCAAAGTTCCAACAAATCTAGAGCTTTCTAGATTTACAATTAAATGACCATTTTGTCCTTAACTTTAAACGTCAATACCTCATTCGTTAGAATTCCGTTTCATGAACGGGTTTCGCCTACGCGCTCGTAGTTTCGAACTCTAACCAAATATGTCAAGAAACATGCCAAAATATATGAGGATAAAATACGTCCTCATAAACTTATGTTTTGTCAACGAGGAACATTTCCGTCATTTCACTTCCTGAAAAAAATTTCAGCATAATCATATATTTAAAATTTTTCAGTGTATTACATTTGACCCCCATTAAAATAAATCTCGTCCTTGAGCTTTCTACCTCGAATATCTAAAAGGAATTAATGCTAATTCCACCATTTCATTTATAGTGAATAAAATCATAACCTTAGTCTATGATTTTATTCAAGCCTCCAGAAATAAATACTTTCACGAAGTAATCATTTATACTCATGTTTCCTACCACGCTCATTGGCAGAATAAATATTGAAAATTCTATCCATACACATTGGCAAAATAATACCAATCATCAAGCCATAATCCTCAAGCCTAAATAAATACTAGATTACCAACCACATCTATCGTTGGTTAGATAAATACTAGCATCATAATCACAATCATTGGTAAACTACTTACCATCATTGCCATATTCATCATTCACAAAACAATTATCATAAATTCTCATCCATAACCATCCAAATAAATATCCAAATTTCAAGCCATAATCATTAATGGCTAAATAAATATCACAATTTCAAGCCAAAACATTAGAATTTCCAACCAAAATCATTGGAATTACCAATCATAATTATTGGTAAAACCACTTAATATTATTGCCGTTCTCATCCATGGAAAAACAATTATCATAAATTCAAACTGTAACGATCATCGGCCAAATAAATGCCAAAATAGCAAGCATTAATCATCAGTGGCTAGGCAAAAATCACAATTCCCAGCCAATCCATTTAAATTGGCAATACAAATATAAGAGATTCCAGCCAAAACCATTGGAATTTCAAATCATAATCACCGGTAAAATCACTTACCATTATTGGCTAAACATAGTCGTCACCATGATTCACCTTCAGAATTCGTATGCCAACATAATCCAATCTGATGACCGGTCCCTCGGCCAATTACCCTCACTTCAATCTGACCACAACAACACGAAGTAGGTTAACAAGAGTGTCCATTTAATCCTACACCCAGAACCAAGTACCCTCCCCACGAGATATGGTACAAGTCCGACCATGTAGGCCTCCAGAGGTTTAGGGGATCGAAACCTAAGGCAGCTTGCAGTGCCCCTCACTCCTAGTAACTCTCAATCTAGGAGTGTCCATTTCCAATGGCCATACCACATAGACTATCCCGCAGGAGTAGCCCGACCATATAACAACCTCTGAAGGTTTAGGGGATCGAAACCCAGGGGAACCTCACAGTCCCTTTCACTCTCAGGTCATAAGAATTATCAATGGTACCTACATTCACAATCCACATGAACTTGCACTCACAATCCAACACGTGAGTGATTCAAAGCACATATGTGTATCTCACATAACCATAGAAATTATGAAAAATGCAACCGCAATGCAAATCATAATTTCCACTAACGAAATTCCATAATCACCATGGAAATTGCACCAGGCCACATATGCGAGGGGTCCTCCATATATATGTCACCCAGATGCCACTTTATTCACAAAATTTTGAAATAATGCATTCACAATTCATATGCATTGCACATAAATGCCTCATGATTCATAAAACTTGTGAAATATATAATATCGCCACAGTCATGTTTCACATCATCAAAACATGAAAAATATATCTATATTCACTCTCCTGCCAGTGAGAGATTCATTGTATTTCACATTAATGCCACATTAATCATAGGAATTATGAATAATGCAATATCAATGCAAATCATAATTCACATAACACTTTGTTCACAACTCTATGAAATAATGCATTCACATTGCATTTCATAATTCACCACAAGAAGAATTCAAGAGTATAACAAATTGAAAGTAGGATCGTTCGCTCTGATACCACTTTGTAATGACCCGAAGTTTCTAATTCGAGAGCTAAATACTAAGGTAGGCCCAAAATAATTCATGGTTAATAAATAAACTCTTAACCACCATAAATTAAATTCAATCTTATTATGGCTACATCTAACTGTCTCGTTAGATTGCCTACGTACCCTGCGAAGGGATCAAGCCATTCGTAGTTCATAGTTCAATATTTAACTCATTTTTCGAAAATCATCCAAGTAACTAACAATCACTAGCTATGTTCAACAAGTGAAACACACCAATTGCATATCAAATATAGATTCAAAGTATCAAAATTGGCTTAAAAAGGCAGCATTTGCTCACTGTCCATGCGCCGCTGCGTTTGGCGGTTTCCAGTGAACGAAAACCTAGTTTTATGATGAACTCCAAAAATTACCAAATTTTACAAAATTGTCGATTTTATTGAGAGGAACAACTATCATACTTGGGTCGAAGTCCAATTCAACTGGGAAACACCTGAAATTGGCCTCTATCCGTGTAAAACCCTAGAATTTGGTGGTTTCGATTCAACACCAAAATGAACTCTAATGCCCCATCCAATGCATGGGCTTGGTTCTTGAGGTTGAGGGAAATGTATAGGTGGTGATGGTTGCCTGAGTTAGCTTCAGATTTGGTGAATCTCCACCCAAACCTGTCACACCCATTGTGGGGTTCCTCGTGAAATCGAACCTCATTTCATCTGTTTTGGGTTGAAAATGATGGGAGAGGGATCATTTGGCCTTGAGCTAAGGGTCATTTTGATACCAACCCTGTCATCAATAGTGACTAGAGCGGAGAGATGGCACCGGGTTGGGTCACGAGTCCTTAAAGGGGTCCAATCTCCCTTCCTTTTCTTTTTCCTCATTTCCCCTCCTTTCTCTATTTTCTGATTCGGCAACCCCAATCACCCCCCTTTCTCCTTTCTCTCATTCCCTCTTCATCACAGCCACACACGTGGCTCTTGATCAAAGTTCCAACAAATCTGGAGCTTTCCAGATTTACAATTAAATGGCCATTTTGTCCCTAACTTTAAACGTCAATAACTCATTCGTTATAATTCCGTTTCACCAACGGGTTTTGCCTACGTGCTCGTAGGATCAAAATCTAACCAAATATGTCAAGAAACATGCCAAAATATATGAGGATAAAATACGTCCTCATAAACTTACGTTTTGTCAACGAGGAACATTTCCGTCATTTCATTTCCCAAAAAAAATTTCAGTATAATCATATATTTTAAATTTTACAGTGTATTACAGATATTGTCCCCACTTAACCACCTGCAAAATCCTCATGTGTGGGGTTTTATCACAAAAGGCCTCGGTGTTGGTTAGAGTGTGGTAATTCTATTTAAAGTGCTTTCTCTCTTCGCTCTTGGTCGATGTGGGGCAATGGGTGTTCCAACACTCCCCCGCACGTGATACCCCATTTTGTGGGTCGCATGTGGAGATCCACACATCAGCAACCACGTGGAGCCAAGTCGAGGCTCACCCATCATGCGAGGCCAAATGGAGACCCATCCAATCACGTGGCATCTTTGGCCTACGTGGAGCCATATTGAGACTCACCCATCACGCGGGGCCAATGGGGACCCACCCAATCACGTGGTAGTATGGGCTCGTCCCCTGGCTCTGATACCATGTAGAATTTTTCAGGTCGACGGGCCGAGGGCCCACTCCAACAACACCGATACTGTCCCCACTTAACCACTTGCACAATCCTCAGCTGTGGGGTTTTATCACAAAAAAGCTTCGGTGTTAGTTAGAATGGGGTAATTCTATTTAAAGTGCTTTCTCTCTTTCCTCTTGACTGATGTGGGACAATGGGTGTTCCAACACGAGGCATCATGCGTCTTCAATACAGTATATACAACTTGCCCGAATAATCCAAGTTTTTTGAGACGCAGGTAAAGTCTCAAAAAAATCGAACCCTGCTAAAAACCACCAATTTAGTGATATGAAAGATGAACTGCAATGGTATTATAACTTCAAATTTCTGTAGGAAAAAATATTATAAATATAAACGAACTCATATCTAAATAGGAAGTTGGAACCTTGATATATTTTGTAATCCACTGGAATTGAGGATCGTTTCGAAGGTCAGGGAAGACGAATGAGGGTGGGGTGTTGTAGAGTAAAGGGGACAAGACGGGCGGTTCTCATATTAAAGCCAGCACATCCACCATTCACAACAGGCTTCAGTGGTGGCCACCATGAACTTGAAGGACTCGAAGATGTACTGAAGGGCTTCATCATTTGCCTTCCCCTCCTCCATCAACTAATCTCCTCTTTCTTTCTAACAGAGTGTGACGATATGAAGAATTCTGTTAGCTAACCCTAACACCCCCTCCTTAATCTGACTTGTTAGGAATCTACTAATGGGAAACAAAGGGTACAAACTCAAAACAAAAATCCGAATAGCATGCACTAATATCTATTGTTTGGATTAGCCAAAGTCTCTCACCTTCTTACCCTAAAATATCATTGTAAGAGATCTTCTGAAATTCAAAGTGTATTCAATCATGATGTAACATTTAAAGTGTATTCAATTAGGATTTTGAAGAAGTTATAATATTTTAGGTGTATTCAATTAGAAATTGATTTTAAAGAATTTTAAAAAATTGAAGAATTCGTGACAATTGGAGAGATTTCATAGTCTATTTTAAGTATTTACAAACAACACCTGCACTTGAGATTTCGAGGGAATTAATCAAAATTTTAGATGTAATCTCTACAAATCAATTATATTTCAATCAAAATCCATAAATTTATAAAATTAAAAAATTCCAATTTAATAAACCCACCTAAGAATATGACTTTAACCTGTTAAACAAAGGAATTTAACTGACGGTCATTTGCAGTAAACATAAATAAATAATTTAGGGGTCATTTGAACCATTTCTTTTTTCAGTTTTTAGTTTTGTAACTTTGTTTTTTTTGCTTCCAGTTTTTTCATTTTTCTGAAAATTGGAAACAGTTACAAAAAGCGTTTTCAGGTTTGAGCTTTAAAAAAAAAAAAAAAAAAAAAGGTGAAAAAAAAATTAAAAAAAAATGAAATGGGTATGAAACGGTCCCTTGTAATTAATTAGAGTTGTGATTAGGAAACAAATTAAAATTGTGAAACTAATCGTTCTCTCTAGAACAGTGTATTTGTAGGCCCAAATTAGACCTCGAATTCCAAACCTACAATCTCACTTGTTCGTATTTGCACTTTCCCTTTCTTTTAGTGTGACTCTAACCCATAACGCAAAGAATTGAACAAAGTATAGACTACCTATGAGAGCAATCCATCGGTTGGTACATGTTTCTCAAACCTTTTCCAATCAGATAATTAATAGTTTTTTTTTAATTTTTTTTAACAAATAATATTATTTGTACTAAAGAAGAGGGGATGGACTTAGTCTTACAATATACTAGCAATAATGTGGTTCAAATTCGCCTTTGTCGAGAAAGCTTGAAACCTCTCACTTATAAATATAGAAATAACACTAGACATTAATACTAAGTGGCAGATAATGCCACGTCTCCCCTGTGTCCGATTTGCAATGAGTGCGAGGAGACTGTTGAACATCTTCTGTTTTTTTGTCCTTGGGTTGATCTGGTATGGTTTGGTGGCCCTCTGAATTATAAAGTTGATAAGAGCTCTATTACTAATTTTGATGCTTGGCTTTTTCAAATGTTTAAGGTGAATTTTGGGGATAAGGCGGAGAGGGTGAGATTTCAGTCTTTGTTGGCCTTCACATGCTGGCACATATGGAAAACTCGATGTAAGTCTATTTTCAACCTCAAACCTCCTTCTCCTGTGCAAATTGTGCAGGATATTCAATGTGCTTATACTATGTTCATGAAGGCGAGAGAAGGGAACACCATACAACGAGATACAATGCCTATTGTTCAACGGAACGGTACTTGGTCTTCACTCCCCTCCCATATGGTAAAAGTAATGTTGATCCGAGTTGGAAACAGGGGGATTCAAAAAGTTTTGTGGGTGTTGTTGTGAGAGACTCGAGGAAAAGATGTTTAATGATTCGAAGAAAGGATGTGCTTGCCTCCTGTCTAGAAGTTGCTGAGGCTCTGGTGGTTTTAGAAGGGTGTCTTTTGGCTCAACAATGCCACTTTTCACAAATCATGGTGGAATCTGATTGCAAGCAATTAATTTCTTATTTAAATGGTGGTGTTGAAAATTGCAGTTGGAAGATATACCCTATTTTAAGTCGTATCCGGCAATTGGGGTGTCGTTTTCTCAACTGCGTGTGGTCCTAGGTGCCATGGGCAGGGAATGAAGTGGCGAACTATGTCGCTAGATTTCGTGGAACGGAGATGAGCGATTCTACCTGGGTTGTTAGGCCCCTATCTTCGTTGGTGAGGATTTTGAACAAAGATGGATTACCTTGTCCTCCTTCTTAGGTAGTTTTGTTGTGGGTTGGGGAAGATGTGATAGCTTTGTTTGGCAATGTCTTTTGTATTCCCCTTCTCGCTTGTATGTTTTTGTTGGTCAGGTGTTCCAAGCTTTCTTTGTTTGTGTTGGCTGTTGCCTTGGAATGAAATTTCCTGTTTACCAAAAAAAAAAAAAAAAGACAAATTGAATTGAACTCTCAAAAATCCTATACCTTTTCTGATTAGGAATTAGCCCGCATATATCTATAAATAGGGTTAAAAAAATAAAAAATAAAATAAAATAAAAAATAAAAAAACCTCAATCACCAATACCACAAGACCCTTAAAACAAAATTAGAAATTTCATCATATTCTCCAAGCAAACAAACATGGCTTCCATCTGCTCCACGACACTTGAAACATCAGCACGAATGGATCAAGTATTCGAGGACCATAAACCAACCGTCGACAAGCAACTGACGTCCTACTTGGAGTCCGATAACTCGCTCTTGACGCTGTGGAATCGGAACCCTAGTGGCCCTGCAGCCTGTGACAGTAAATCAAGTTTGGAGACAACAAACCAAGAATACCTGACTTTCCAACCTGGTTCGTTCTTTAGCCGCGGGTACGAAGATGAACTTGTTGCAGTAAGAGACGACGATCATCAGTATACGTACTACAATGAGTTTACTGCAATGACTCTTAGGGTAAGGGGCTGTGATCTGGAATGAGCAATGAACGCGAGAGTTCTAGTAGTGATACTGACACAAGTCGACGAGGAGAGGAAAGTAGTTACAAATTGTAAAATCCCTTTTAAACAAAAAAGGGTTTTATTTTTATTTTATTTTTCTACGAACAATATTCTGTATTAAATTAATCTAATTTGGACGGAGGAGAATTCGAACTTAGTGCATCCGAGGAAATGGTGAATTCTAGCAAATTGGCTACGCCAATGTCTACAGATTAAAATTTTAAATGAAGTAGTTTAGTATTGTTTGCAGACATAATAAAACGAATTATGATTAATCACTCTGCCTATCTAGTGAATGGTGAACTCGTGGATCTAACAAGGATACTTGCAAGTCCACATAGTGTAGGTGAACAAGGAGAATATGGTGAACTCATTGATAACAAAAGTTCAGCATTGTCCCATCCCAACGTCGTCTTTTAAGGCATCAGAGGAAATCAACTTCTATTGCTTTTTCTTCTTTCACTGGTCATGCATCGATTCCTATATTCTCTGTGTTATGAATTTCATCCCCTTCTTCGGATGCTCTTAGTTTTGTGCCTGTGTCTTGGCGTTTGCATACCGTTGAGTGGCTTAAGGTTAACATAGATGGGTCTTGTAAACGGAATGGTTGGGTGGTAGTGGTGATGTTTTTGATGACTCTAGTGGTGTTTTTTTTTTCGGAGCGTTTGCTTCCTCATCTTCTTATCGGAGTACAATTGTTGTAATTGAGGCAATTCAGATTGCGTGGGATAAAGAATGACATCACATTTGGTTAGCGACAGATTCTATGCATGTCATCCACCTTCTATCAGCTCACTCCATGGATGTTCCTTGGTTTCTCAAGGTTCCTTGAGTGAATTGTTTATGGTACCTTGCTCGTTTGTGCTTTCGTTTTTCGGATACTTTTAGGGAAGAAAATTGTTTGGCAGATGATTTTGCTAATTTTGGTGCAACAAATAGTAGTTTGATGTGGTGGAACTTGGTACTTTCGTGAGGCGTCTTATGGAAGAAACTTTGTGGGGCTTCAATTCTTCTGTTTGAGGTCACGAGGAGCAGATTGAGGATGAGGAGGTGGATAATAGCAATGAAATATGAACTGAAGAATTATGGAAAAACAATTTCAAGAAGCTGAAGAATTCTTAACCCATAACATATGGCTTTCGTTAATTGTTTTCAGCGAGTATTCGCCTAATTCCCCCGCTTGTTTTACTTTTCATTTGTCTTCATGTTATTAATAAAAACTAGTAGAGGGGGAACGGACGGGGGAGGTGCAATGACCCTTCCTCCTTCAGAGGAGGGTGGGTGCCTATCACACGACTGTTCTCGCCTAATCCTTCTCTACAAATTTACATAAAAAGAACATAGTATATGAAGGAGAGGTCAAAAAGGATAAGAATAGATAGGCAAAGTGAAGTTCACAAATTGTAATCTTTTTAACCAACTTCATTTCCTTCTGTTACAATAGAAGGGAATGAGAATTTGTTAACAAACAATGTTTTACTTTAAATTAATTTAAACTGCACAGATAAAGTCACATCCAATCTAGAGAATATGACAATGGTCACATATGCGAAGATAAGAAGCGAAGAAAGCACAAACGCATAAGGTCACATCCAATCTAGAGAATATGACTACGCCTACGTATGCGAAGATAAGAAGCAAAGCAATATTTTCCAAAATAATAAAAAGCGAAGGCACAACCTTTTGAGCAGATTTGGTACTATTGAATACCAAAAAGAGAAACAATCACCAAATCATTGCAAATCATTCCATCCAAGCATAGACATTAAGCAAAAGAAGAAAGTCATTGATTTGAAATGTACTAGCATGATCACCAGGTCACACATAACAAAAACTCCATGAAAACTATAACCGAAAATATCATATACGTAGCGAAAACAAGTATGAAAAACACATTCACAAATTCATCCCCACCGTGAATCCAGCGGACTCGCGAACTATGAAATGGAGACGAGGATCCTAAGCAATCATGGACAAAATGTGCACAACACCCTGGCAAAAGACAGTTAATAGAACCGGCTGCATATCAACCACTCTAAAACTTCTTGGCCTTCGTCTGCCCCCTAGGAATTTTACTAAGCACCTTTGCGTCAAATACTGCATACTGCTTCTTGATCTCAATCAGTACCTTCTCCGCAACTGCATCCACCTGGTCGTCGTATTTCTCATAGAACACAGGAAGTGTGAAGAGCAAAACGACCACTGTGAAGAAAGAATCAACACCATGGTAAGAACACGCACAGAAAGAAATGGAAAATGGCAGCCATAACTGATATGTACAATGTGTGGTTTCCTTACCTATGTAGACCAAGGTCAAGAAGTTGTAGTACTTCCCCAAGATGGACACAACCCACAAGCCAGCAATCACCTAATCGATCATAACACCATTCACAAATACAAAAAACATAAACAATCAAGTCAGCAACAAGGTTCTAAAGATCATCCCTTTCATATGAGCACAGATTGCAATTCATACATGCCATGATTATATACAAAAATCGAGAAACAATTAAATCATCATCATCATCAATCGTAGTGGAACATGAACAGCATCAATTAGAAAAGACAGCTAGAGGGCAATAAACATACAGAGAGGAACTGCTTCAAATCCTTCCCAGATGCAATCTCCCGCACGATAACAAGAGCGCGGTTGATCTCTGATGTAATTGCAGACGCAATCTGTAGAACCGGCTTCTCAGGAATTTGAACTTGTGGAATGTGGGGTGGAGACCTGAATGTAACAAATTGTTGCTAAGTGAATCATTCAGAACATATAAAATCGTGACCATCGCCCCCGAAAACAAACAGAACAATTAAATACAGAATCAAAGGAATTCTTACTTTTTAATGAAGGTTGAAGCGTGGGACCACAAGAACAACATAGCAATCCCAATAATCAACAAGTGGGAGACCAGAGTCAGCAGATGGTATTCAAAGCATTCAAAGAAAACCCATATGATCGTTAAGGCGATAAGAACACCTGCCGACACCTTCTTGTCCCTCCAAAGGAAAATATCAGCGGCTGCAACATATAATTATTCAATTTTCATCAAACCATAACAAAAACTTGCATTTCTTAAAAATTTCCAATTACGAAAATACAAAACCACGTTTAATCACAATGTCATTGTACAAAAAAATTAACCCAACACAAAATTGCAACATGATTATAAAGGCTCAGTTAAATAATTAGTTGGATTAGCAAAAATGGAAAAAGAATGTCAATCAATTTTTCATCAAACCAAAATTATAAGGTTGCATTTCTTGTAAATTTTCGATTGTGAAAATCCAAACCACGTAATCAACACGTCATTGTACAAAATGTTAACTCGACACAAAATTGCAACATGATTAGAAAGGTTCAGTTTAATAATCAGTTGGATTAGCAAAACTGGAAAAGGATTAAAAAGCCAATTAACACAATTAACAAAGTAACCCCAACTTAATTTATTCACAATAATCAAAACTTAACAAAATAATCACACAGAAGCGAATTAAGAACATTAACAAGGAAAACCCAACTTTAATTAAAGCAATTAAACAAAATCACGAGGCCTCAGCAGATCTAGATCCATTAGCAGAAAGATCAGAAAGAACGTTTCGATTGTGAAACGTTACCTCTTCCGCCACCGAAGACGTGGTGCACGGGCTTCTCCCTCCCAAAGAGCCTGTTAACCTTGGACTTCAACGATGCCGAATAGCCACCGCCAATGCCCTTGTCGCGCACCGCCTCCGACGGCGGTAACGCCGACGACGAATCGTGACCGTGGATCTTGTCCGGTACCTTGTCCAACAAAGACTCCGCCGCCTTCACTTCGTCTGCATGCTCCGCCATCTCAACAACGCTACCGTTTCACAATTCCCCAACCAAAAAAAACTTCCCGTTTCGAAACCCTCGCTCACCGATCTTCCCGTTTCTTTTCCTCTCACTCTCAGTCGCTCTCTTTTTCTCCCCTGTTTGCGCCGTTTAAATAGGCCGGGTTATAAACCCCAAACGCTACGCAATAAGAGCCGCTAAAATTAACGGCGGTTAGACTTGACGACATTCTCCGTTGGTCTGGCCACGGAGTTCTATGTACGTGGCGGAAGGAGAGGGCGTTGTCTAAAATCATGGACCGCGTGTGACATTGTTGGACCTATGGCGTGCAGCCACGTGTGGAAAATAGTTGGCCCATGGAAATCTTAGCCCTTAAGCAAATATTAAATTGGTTTTTTTGTTGGTCGGAAAATTAATAAGATTATCCTTTTTGAGGCGACCCGTGGGTAATTCCACTTGTAAATTGCGGAATCAATGGGTGATATTATATGGATGAATCTGAATATTCTATTTTCTGTGTTGATGGATCTGAGCCGTCCATGTCCGACGAGCATCACACGTGGATGTCACATAGATAATGTGTAGAAATCTCATACAAGTTATTATTTTTTTTTTTTTAATTGATTTGGTTTTTTCTTGTTGGGAAATTTGCCATTATGAATGAAAATATACAGACAATAGCATCAACCAAGCCTTAGGCGCTACAGGAAGCTATCTGTTGGGCGTAGAGGAAGAATTTTTTCCATATTATCGTTGAGGGCGACTCTAAACTTACTATCGATGATGTTCAAGGGAAGTGTGAGAAACCTTGGAGCTTGAGGTTTATCCTTGAGGATGTCAGGAGGTGCGCCAATTCGTTTCAGGAAGTTAGGTGGTATCATATCTGTAAGGAAGCTAACTTTGTGGTGAATGCTTTAGCTTCTATTAGTATCAAGTCCGTTAACCTTCATAGTTGGGATGCTTGTATCCTGATTGAAGCTTCGAATGCTTTGTTGTTTGATGCTTCTAGAACTGGTTGTACTAGAGTTTCTTCTATTTAATGAATTTCTTTTCTTGAAAAAAATTAAAATAAAAATAAACGAAGCCTTATCACGTTAAGTGAGGTTGGCTGCATGAATCCTATAACGCCACTAAACTCGGTTTTCCGCCATGTCTTTGGTTACCTCCAATTATTAAAATATATTTTCTTTCATAATCATAGAGATTTGACGTGAGAAATTGAGTGCCGACTGTCAACTACATGATGCCCTCCTCTTCCTTCTTTATCCAGGCTTGGGACCGGCAGTTTATCTTACGGTGCCGGCCCAAGTTTGAATAATGGAGGAGAGGAAGAGCGTCAGGTAGTAGACAGCCAACACTTTGTTTTCACATCGAATTCCAATCATTATGAATGAAAATAATAATGGGATAATTATGTTACTTATAATACGTAGTTTTTGTAATTTTACATTTTAACTGCCTTGGCAACTCCTAACTGGTGGAGTTCTACTATTTGTGAGACCATGATTTTCTAGGGCTAGAGTAAGGCGTATCAGGATACGCATAGCTCAGAGGTCCAGCCATGGACTCAACAACCTATGAAATGGAGCTGATAAACGGAGCAGCGATACCACCATCATCATGTTCCGGAATTAGTGGGCGAAGTCCTTGTTTCGCAAGATACGAAAACCTAATCCAACAAGGAATCAACGGGTTCCTATAATCT
Source organism: Pyrus communis (assembly GCF_041283825.1). Lineage (NCBI taxonomy): Eukaryota > Viridiplantae > Streptophyta > Magnoliopsida > Rosales > Rosaceae > Pyrus > Pyrus communis. Next base: position 10,261,219 of record NC_142578.1, read on the forward strand.
TGGAGTCCTTACAATTTAAGGATTGGTGTCTACACAAGTAATCGCACTCCTAAGAGGATTCAATATCTACTTCTTAGATATCCTCTTGGATTTTCCCAGCTTAATAAGGATTCTACTATCCTAAAAGATCCTCTACTCAATTGGTATAAATACACCTCTCTAGGGTTTATCTCGGGTAATGCAATTCTCACATATTTATTCTCTTACCACTACTTGAGTTTTATATTGCCTACGAACTTGACCGTTGAAGAGCCTCACACCTCCTCCTACAGTCTTGGGCTTGCTCATGATTGTTTGTTCATTTACAGGTACTTGAATTTGTGCATTTTTCACTATCAACGATGGTGTGAAAATTTGGTTCAAACACTATTCATGTAATAAATAGTGAAAAAAGTTGGTGTTCCACCATAAAATTAATTGAAAACATGAGGAGTAGCTCAATCACTTATAAGCACATGCAACAATCCTTATTTCCTTCATGTGATACTCTCAATATGCTCTCTCACGTATGATGCATTTTCACGCTTAACACGTGTATAATACAAATTGAGTAACGTGGAATACATGTAGGCGTTAAGATTCACACATGTAAGAATAGCACTACCCTTACTAATTTATTAGTCAAGTTTCAATTCCCATGTCATTTCCCATTTTGATGGATTGGTTGAACTAAAAACGAGAAATTTACTTTTATCCGAGATGCTACGATAGTATCACAAATTAATCACAGTATATCATGTGTCTTCAATTTTTCCACACCAAAGTGCTTGACTAGTTTATAATACCGTTACGTAAGTTCTTCTCTAATTTAATAAGCGATATTTTGAGAAATTAAAGAGCAAAATTAATACCAAAATGAAATATCAACTTCTGTAGGTCATTGTGTGTCAAGTTGTGCATGCGAGCAGCAAAAAAGACTGACTAACAATGAAAGTGATGCTTGAAGAAAGGGGCATCTCACTTAATCACATTGTTCCTAATGAGAGAGATCAAATTGCATGCATGCTAGCTTCAAGTTCTTCCAATTATATATGTACAAATCCCGCTATGGGAAATAATATTAGAGAAATAATAAAAATGGAAAAGAGAAAATAAATTAGATCCAAAAGGCTGCTCCTTTCTGTAAAAGAAAACGGATATGATCGAAGGAAAAAAAATGATTGAAGTCCCAAGGAAGCATACACTTCAAGATTTGAAGATATATATAGTGCACCAAATAGTGTAACATGTACTTTGGCAACACATTGAGTTATTTTTAGAGAGATTGTAAATGCGGTTTTTAGCCATCATTATTTTTTTATCGAAATCTTTTTAGTTATCAAAGTCTCTATTGAAACGATATTAAACCGAAATACAAACAAACAGTTTGGTTTTATATCAAACCGACAAAAAAAATCTGATTAATATCGAACCGACCGGTTTTTTCCGGGTTCGGTTTCGGTTCTATTATGCCGAGGCTTACATGCCATTCACAGACTATTTATGATATTGTTAATTACCCCCATCTTCTAACCAGTTGACACGGTTTAGTGGAGGCTGATTTGTTAGCTCCATCTAAAGTTTAGCATCCTGTTACTACTTTGGGGACCGCTGTAAGTTAGTTCTGTATAAACGACAAGTTTTATCCAAACACCTGCCGTGGCAATCAATCAAAATCACAAGCTGTGGGAAAGTGGGAAAAGCGTCACCCCTTCCATTCACCCTTTCAGTTTGGGAGGCACATTGTCACGTCCCGGTTCGGGGCGGATCACTTCCCGGGTCCGTTCCATCACTGTAGCACAATATTGTCCGCTTTGGGCTTACCATTCCTTCACGGTTTTGTTTTTGGGAACTCACGAGCAACTTCCCAGTGGGTCACCCATCATGGGATTGCTCTAGCCCCCTTCTCGCTTAATTTCAGAGTTCCTACGGAACCCGAAGCCAATGAGCTCCCAAAAGGCCTCGTGCTAGGTAATTATGAGAATATACATTTAAGAATCACTCCCCTGGGCGATGTGGGATGTTACAATCCACCCCCCTTAGGAGCCCGACGTCCTCGTCGGCACACACGCAGCCAGGGTTAGACTCTGATACCAAATTGTCACATCCCGGTCCAGGGCGGATCACTTCCCAGGCCCGCCCCGGATCGTAGCACGATATTGTTCACTTTGGGCTTACCATTCCCTCACGGTTTTGTTTTTGGGAACTCACAAGCAACTTCCCAGTGGGTCACCCATCATGGGATTGCTCTAGCCTCCTTCTTGCTTAACTTCGGAGTTCCTACGGAACCCGAAGCCAGTGAGCTCCCAAAAGGCCTCGTGCTAGGTAATGATGGGAATATACATTTAAGGATCACTCCCCTAGGCAACGTGGGATGTTACACACATTGTCTGGCCTCATGATTGGGTACCCTTCCCATCTTCTCCTATTTGTATGGTCACGGTTAAACCACGTCAACATTTTATATTCCTATTGTTTTTTATCTTATTATCTCTATAAAAAAATTAATATAAAATATTGATGTGGCTTAATCGTGACCGTATAAAAAATGAAGAAATGAGAAAGGCATCCAATCAGAAGGACAGACAAGCTGCGTCCTTTAGTTTTAGATTATTGGTGGTAGGTCCTTTGCATTACCATCGATCACAACCACGAATTAATGGTTTTATATCTTTCTCTTACAAACCCACTCTAAAACTCTTGTATGTGTTCAATCATCTCAAATTACAAGTAGTTTTCAGAAAATAGGACGAAAATGGTTGAGGCCAAGCAATAAAATTTTGGTAGGTTTTTGTTGTTGTCATATTTTTGTTTATATTTCATGATTGTATTCAAACTGCGTATCAATGAAACTTATATTTTTTTATTTTCACATTTGAATTTTAAATGAATCATTTTGAGTTGTCTTTTGTATTATCTTATCGTGTGTTAATAAAACATCTTATTCCAACAAAAAAAAAATCAACTACAGGAATCGTTTCTAAATTGTACTAATTTCAGTGGATGATGGAGGAAAGAAGGGTTAATTAATTTCTTACATTAATCTTCTCTATTTTATAAGTGAATAATTACCTTTTTTTTTAATTGGTTAAGTAACCATTCATCAGCCATACATATCACGTTGTTTTCCGGTGAGCAAACCAAATATAAAATGCAACCTCTCAATCAACATGTACTTTTTTTAATATAAAACATGTATTTCAATTTGAATTAACATTTAGACGCCTAGAACATGTTTATTCAAAATTACGTCATTTTAATGATAGGCACGGAATATCAAAGCTTAAGTGCAAATATACCGCGAGTCATCGATATTGGTTTCTTTCGTGCTTTAAAATTTTCTAACATGAACCAAGATACTTACAAAATACGGACATGGGTACAATCCAACAAGTAAAATCTTTATGAACTTATTTCTTTTATTTCTTAGAATCGTTTTCACTTTTCTGATGGTTTAAGCGTAAGGTCAACTCAAGCCCTCCACAAATTAGTTGGGCAACAAACCTTTAACCCACCACCCCCCACCTCCCCCAACCAAAAAAAAACCCACTCCACCCCATCCAATCAGTTGGGCTTCGAGGGAGGCCATCAACATGCCTAGCAGAAAATTGGTTGACCAATACCCAACGTATTTAACATCAGGTTGATGTCAGCCATGTGATTAATTTTTTTCGCGTACGCGCGCGTTCCCGACAACGCACAGAAGTACAAGCTCGTGTTGCAGGTGCACTAAGTGACGCGAGATGATGGGCCACGTGGCGCAACAATGGCTGTTGGATTTCCAACAGCTAGTTTTTTAGACTGTTAGTTTTCCAATGGTCAAAAAAATTTGAAATTCAAACCCAATGGTTAGTGATGTGGCAAAATCTAGACCGTTCGATTTCCAGATCAACGGTCCAGGTTTTTCGGCTTAAAAAATTTATAAAAAAAAAAATTCTAGCAACACCCTTGGCAATCGCCCAACGAGCTTGCAGGATACCAAAACAAGGCTCCTCATCCTTCCTACACCCTTCTTGACATCTTGCGAACTGTTTTTCCTTTTCACTTTGTGGACTTAACATTGTTTTGACAAACAATGTCCACTTTGGATAAATGTCGTCTGCTAGGTAGTATGCTCCTTTGTACTTAGGGCGCATTTACATAACCATAATCAAAATAGATGAATTGGATTGATGAGGAATTAAATTGAGGAGGAATTGGATTGAGAAGGAGTCAAAATTGGATTCTTGTTGAAGCTCTTTACTTAAATGTTCTAGAATCGGAGTAAAAATGAAACGAAATTCATATAAGTTGTTTACTAATTCACCTAAATCAGAATAGAAATTAATATGATTACTAAAATACTGATGTGAAAATTACTTGACACTCAAATTAAACCCTCGTTTGACAATTGTAGTCGAATGGATAAGTGAGGGATCGTTCTAGACCGGGGATTAGGAGGGCTTGCTAAATCCTTCTAAATTGACTTAAAAACATAAAAACACAATATAAAACACTATTTAATGCTCGAAGAAAGCAAAACTAAAAATAAGAAAGATTAAGACTAAGATTTCAACGAAATAGGGGGGAATTGGATTTGGACGAATTTAAACTAAAATGAATACTTGGAAACAAAACAAATTGTAAATATGGATTTGACGGAAATGAATGGATGGGAAGCTAGCGAAGGGTTCTTTCTCTACACATGATATTTATGCATATGAATCAATTTCCAGTTATTCCTTCATTGAATTATGAACGACAATGCCCCAAATTAACCGTGACATCACTAGTTAACCCTCAGATTTTCCTTATATTATTGGATTGGATGGCATCATTCGACAACCCAAAACATTCTCAAAAGTTCCCTACATGTCATCATAATAGAGATACAATCGAAGATCATTAAGAATAATGAAAACCATAAGCATTGACAAAGCATTTGCAACTATGACATCATGTTACTCATGCTAAGAATTAAACTTAACGCGATCGTGACAAGCGACCTTCACTACTTTCAAGTATAAGCTAGTAACGATTATGTGAAACCTTCTTAAACTTTAGCCACATATTCATGCATGCTAATTAAGTGTCGACCCTCAATCAACAAACACAAATAAGTTAATCATCAAATAGTTAAGCCAATTGCATTCACGAATCAAGAGTTCATAACCGGAATTCATCAATTCATATCACATAAATAATCATGGTATTGAAATCACCCCTAGCCAAAAAGGGTTTAGTTCCTCATAACTTTGAAATCAAAGAAACACCTAAACATTCCAACAACTCAAACTTGAATTGTATGAACGTTTAGGCACTCTTCTCTTCCATTCCTCATATTACAAAACAAAGAGAATTGAATTTAAACATTGAAATCAAAGAAACGCGTAAACATTCCAACAACTCAAACGTGAATTGTATGAACGTTTAGGCCTTCTTCTCTTCGTCTTCGTTGTAGCACAAGGACTAAGGGATGTTGTTGGTGTGTTGAATGGATTGGGGGATTATGGAAATGGAAGAAATGGAGGAGAAAGGGAAGGGAATGGTGCAGAAAATGGAGAGACTCACGGCTAGGGAGAAGATGGAAGTGTTTGTGGTGTGTTGTGTATGAAAAATGAGATGATCATGAATGAATGAATGCAAGGGTATTTATAGGAGTAGTGGAGGGAACATATGGCTATGTCATTTGTAGGTGAAGTAGGTGGATGTTGTAGGTGAAGTAGGTGGATGTTGTAGGTGAAGTAGGTGATAAGTGATAAGTGTATGATATGTTAAGTGATAAGTGAATGATTATGATAAGTGATAAATGAATGTATGATATGATAAGTGGTGAATGATAAGTGATAAGTGGTGATGATATGTGATAAGTAATGAGTGGTGATGATAAGTATGGAGCATGTGAATTAACTAATGAAGGAAATGCATGTGCAATGACAATGTGTTAGAATGGATGTGTGTTATGCATGGCATGATTGGGATTAGGAAAGGTTTTAAATGTCCTAAAACTAAAGAGAACAAGGTTCCAACACTTTGGTCTTCAATTAGGTCTTCAATTTCGTCCAACACTTTGGCTCCAAGCATAAGCTATCCATCCTTAGCCCAAAAGTGCTCCAAAAGTCTCCAAAATGCATCTTTTTGCTCCTTTAGCCCTTTGGACCTATAAACACACGAAAATAGCTTAAAGTACTAAAATAACTAAAGAAACATAACGTAAATGCACGAGAACAAGCCATTTAAGTCGCATGAATATGCTCCTATCAAATACCCTTATTCATTTTGTTTTATTTCTTTCCCATGTATTTTTTTAATAATATTTTCATTAGTTATTTTTATTAATTTGATTAAAGTGAAGAGTTAAAATGGGAGAGAGAAGGAGTTGTTTATATACTGGAAATGGTGAGGCGGTGAGTCAAGCCAACAGACTCTCATAATCACCACTCCTCACTTTCATCTTCCCCAGCAAAAGATAAAAATTTCTCCTTCCCCTTTACCCCCTCGCTTTCATCTTTCCCACTCAACCTACCCCATAATCACCATCCCTCATACCTACCAAGTATTTCAATTTCAAGATTTTCTAGGTTTTGAGTGATTTCTTCACTGGATCTGTGGGTTTATTATCTGGGGTTTGGGTGATAAATTCTTGAATCCAATTTAGGGGTTGAGTTTTGTGAGGCAGTGGCAGGGGAGTAAGGCATGGCTACACGGGGAGATGGAAGGTGTGGCGCAAGCGATAAAAGTAAAGTGCAAAAGCGATGGAAAAGAGTACTGAAGGTGAAGGGCATTTTGGGAAGAATAATTTGATTTAGGATGGAGCCTTCTCCTCAGATTCCAAATACTACCTTTGTCCAGGTAATCCAATTCCAACGATATCAGGAATTGAATTCCTAAATTTACATGAGGCCTATAGAACTGTGCATTTTGCTTAAGTTGGTAAATGGAGGAATAATCAGGAATGGAGAATGACTCCCATTCCGCCATATCCTTTCCCCATATGTAAACACGCCATTAGTTCCATTGACCCAATATGTGACTTTCGATGCTTTTCCTTGCAGCGCCTCGTCGAACATTGGAGATTAGGCAAGGACATTGAGGTCATTTTGAGCTCCTAAAACACCAAAAAAAACATGCCAAATCCATGTAACAAATTATGCCACCCCTAAAAAAATGATACTTTTGGTTCATTCTCTGTTGCCATAAGCTCCTTGCCACGCGGCAGTTTTTCGAGGTCCAGTGCATACAACGATGCTTTCAATCATGCCAGGAAAGCCTCGCATCTCAGTCTTCTTCAGAAGACTTCGTAGATCCATTGTCATGGGTTTCCGGAGGTACTCATTTGTGTGGATAGATTTCGATTACGGAGCAAAACCTCATCAGGGACTCTAGAATAGTTGATTTTGCCATCCTCGTAATCTCATCCACTTGGTTTACAGATGCTCCATATGCAAGTATCCGCAAGGCGACATTAATTTTTTTTTGCTAAGGAATGAGACTTATAACATGAAAAGCATCCTTTTTTTTTTTGCATAAATTATGGATCATGGTTGTAAACAGAAATCATGATTTTGTTGAGCAAACTTCGTTGCATTCTAAAACAATGTCTAAAAACATCATCAGGGAATACACTGTTGGGGAAAAAAAATAATCATCCAAGAGATCCTTATCTCGTCTTTCCCTCTTTCCATCCAAGTTTGTGGAATGCCTGGGCTTGGAGATCTCACTCACAGCTTACATGGCACGACGAGAATGTGAGGCTCTCTCCCTTCTAAGTTCATCATCATTTTCCTCTTTCATTACGAACACCTCAATTGCACCATCCTAGAGATTGAACAATTCTTCCTGGTCCTCAAACAATTTTTTCTCTTATTCATCGATTTCATACAATCTCCTTGAAGAAGACATTGTAAGAACTCAAAATTTATAAACAATGAAGAAGGCATATGAGCTAGTTTGAGTTTCTTGTATGAATTAAGATGGATGTAGGGTTTATATGGACAAAAAGAAGGGATGAGGTTGCACATAATGCCACGTGGCACGACTTGAGTGGTAAAAAATCTTATCAAAATCTATTTCTAAAGGATTCTAAACAGATACTGACATGTGACACGACGATATTGGTTCAAAATCTTATCGGAAATCTATCCCTAAAATTCTTCCAAAATTATGATATGTGGTGCCATTAAATTAATTAAAATTTTACTTAAAAATCCATCCACAAAAATTGTACTTTCGAATAATGACACGTCACGTAACAAGATTGGTTAAAAATCTTATCCAAAATTAAAAATAATTTTTTTTTTTATTTTATAAAAGAAGTTAATAATATTTTAGGGTAAAGTACAAAAAACTACTTCAACTATTGGTGTCATGACACTTTCATACCTCATCTTTTAAAATTGACAATGTCATACCTCATCTTTAGAATTTGGTCCAATGTTATACCTCCGTTAGCTTGTTCGTGAATTGATCAGTTAAATGCTGACATGGCTTGATCCGAGGCCCAGTTCCTCGCCTAGATGGATTCCACGTGGCACCACACCCAATGTTTTCCCGCCAAGTGGCATCTAGCTAGATTCCTAATACATGTGGCTTTCTCACAGGACGACATGTGGATATTCCATTAAAATTAAAATTAAAATTAAAAAAAAAATAAAAAAAGTAAGGGAACGTTGTAAAGTGTGCCTATCGAATTGGTTTCCCTCCCCCTGATACCCAAATCCTGTCGATCTAATTCCCCATTCCCAATTCCAGAAAATCAAGAACCTTAACCTTAGTTCTCACGGCTCCAAATCTCGATCAATCAGATCAGAAATTCAGCAAAAAACCCAAATCATCTTGTCGACTCACTTCCCTGACTTCGTTGGTGTTGGAAGAGGCTTTCATCTGGGTTCCATTGGCTTCGAAGGAAAATCGAAGGATTCACCATGGGGTGGTACGTGCGCAATGATCCCGATGAAACGACGCCTACCTATTGTAAGTTTTTTGTGCTTTTGATGATTCCAAATGTATAGTGGACTTATTTTTTGTTTATTCTCGTTTGAAAATTGGGTTCATGCTTTGTGAATCTGAAATGGTACCTGACGTGTTGGAATGGGTTGAATGTGGGTTTTGTTTATTCTTCTAGCATTGTTTATTCTTGTTTGAAAAGGTGGATTTATGCTTTGTTAATTCGAAATGGTTCCTATGGTGTTGGAATGGGTTGAATGTGGGTTTTGTTTATTCTTCTAGCATTGTTTATTCTTGTTTGAAAAGGTGGTTTATGCTTTCTTAATTTGAAATGGTTACTAAGTTGTTGGATAATGGGTTGGTCGCTTTGTTGCTTTGTTTATTGTTGTGAAGATAAGGTGGTTGGATAGTGGGTTTGTTGCTTTGTTTATTCTTGTGAAGATAAGGTGGTTTGTTGTGGTTTGTTGTTGTTGAGAAATGGTTATTGTGCTTTGGCTGTTTGCATATAGTTGTTGTTTGTTGCAATTGCATATAGTTGCATATAGAATGTTGTGCATTGGTTTTTGTTGTTGGCTTTTAAAATGCAATTAATTGCATATAGAATGTTGTGCATTAGTTGCATATAGAATGGTTTGTTAGGTTAAAATGCAATTGCTTATGTTTGTTGTTGGCTTTTAATTAGGGTTTGTTTTTGTTGGCTTTAACATCATATTACACTCTTAATGCTTTAACATCATTTTCTACTTTGTAGGCATCCACATTTGCTCAAGGACAAACTGCACCTAAAAAGAGGACAAGGGAAACAAAGGTAAAAACTTAACCATTTCCTTAGTTGTAAAACATTTGGATTTAGTTAAAAAGCTTGCTTGGTCTCTAAATGAACTTTGAATTTAGGCATCACAATCAGTAGCTAAATCACCTAGAAGCACCAAGCAGAGAAAGACCAAGCAATCCATTAACTAAATCATCCAAAAGCACCAAGCACCGAAATACCAACCAACCCAGCCACCACGTTTTTTGCACAGATGGTTGTTTTTTGTGAAGGAATTGTAAAGTTAGAACATGTTTTATACATCCAATAGGTCTTTTGTGAATTAAATGGATGATGTAGTAGATTTTTATGAATTCAGTAGGTTTTGTAATGTTGGTTGGAGATGCTAGATGAATTCTGTTAGTTTTTTGAACAAGTTTAACAATTTCTGGATAATTAAGCAGGTTCTATGCTTAATTTGGTCTATTTCATATTTTTCTTACAAATGATGAGTAGTTTGTGCTTGAATACACTTGTTTTGTTGTTATTGTGGTTATATCATTATTTTTAGGTGAGATTTTTCAAATTTGAGGTCAATGATGATATAATATGTGCTTAGCGATGATAATTTGTGCTTAAAATGGTATATCACAGGTTTTTTTTTTTTTTTTTAGGCTGGAAAATTCAAATTACCAAAAAAAAATAATAATAACCAAATATATTTTCTGACGTGGATACCATTTGGTGGGAAAAAATTGGGTGTGGTGCCACGTGGAATCCATATGGGCGAGGAATTGGGCCCCGGAACAAGCCATGTCAGCATTTAACTGGCCAATTCACGGACAAGCTAACGAAGGTATAATATTGGATCAAATTCTAAAGATGAGGTATGACATTGTCAATTTAAAAAATTAGGTATGAAAGTGTCGTAACGCCAATAGTTGAGGTAGTTTTGTTGTACTTTACCCAATATTTTAATATGAATTGACTAGGCTATTCAATTTAGGCGTGGAGGTGCACTTGGGCAGTTACTATTCATTGCAGTCAATTACTATTCATTTGGGTGGATTGAATTGACTCTTGACTAAGGGGGTTTTAGGAATGGAGTTGCTCAACAAAATAGGTTCCAAAGCTAAAAAAATAGGCTGGCATCGTGTAAAACCCCTCCAGCTGAGCAAGATAGGCTAGCCCAAGCCAGCTTGTAGGCTAGCCCAAGCCAGCTTGTAGGCCGGCCCAAAATGGACTGAGTGAGGAACCGGCCTATCTGACGTCATGCTGACATTATCATGACGTTAGCGAAGCCCATACATTTTTTTTGCGTTAGGCGCGGGAGAAACAAGCGCACGTGGGCACATGTTCTTGACAGAAAACAGATGATGGGCCCCATCGATGCAGATGCACTAAAGAGGCACATGACATAGCCACGTGGCGCATATTCGGCAGTTGGATGTCCAACTGGAAAAAAATTTTGAAATTCAAACCCAAAGGCTAGTGACGTGGCAACATATGGACCATCCGATTCCTAGATCAATGGTCTAGATTTTCGGCAAAAAAACATATAAAAAAAAAAAATGTCAGAATTCTTACTGTTGGTCACGTAGCCAATTCTGGGTTGTTGGATTTCAATCTTTTTTAAATCCAATGGTCCATATTAATTAATTTAATAAAAATTATTAAAAAAAATATTAAAAATATAAAAAAAATAAAACAAAAATTTATTATTTTTTCTATAAATACCTAACCATCATCTTCCACCTTACACCACATTTCAATATTTACAACACTTTGAACCAAAGCTTTCATATACTTTTGTGTGCAAAAAATGGCTACTTGGACGGTCATCGAAGATGTTACGTTGTGTGAATGTTGAGTTCAAATTACTCATGACTCGATTACAGGTAATGAGAGGCAGTTGCGAGAACTGTGGAGTAGAATTACTACAATGTTTTGCGAAAGGCTTGGAGAAGACGTAAGAAGTAGTCAAGGTCTTCAAGGTCGTTGGAAAAAACTCAATAACTCGCTTACTAGTTGGAAAAACGCCCTATCTCATGCTTCCTCTAATCTGAGTAGTGGCAGAAGTTTAGCGATCAGTTGATAATATTTTTATTTATTTATTTGTATTCCACCCATATCAATATTTTTATTTATTTATTTGTATTACACCCGCATTTTATAATATTGTCTTATCTCACATTTTATAAACACTTCAAGCACAAACATGGTACAATGCGAACAGCAAAAACAAATCATTCACTAGATGAGAATGTTGGAATGTTGTCAAAGATTGTCCCAGATACAAACTTGTGCCAACCGGTCCAGAAGTTGTCATCCACAGCATCCCTATACACAGTTCGCCAGAAGCAGACCCTGCCCAACAAGAAGGCGACACATTTGAAAAGTGGGAAGTGACACCTGAAGCAGTGCCGAAGCCGACTCATCAGGCCCTAAGGCCTCAAGGTAAAAAGGTGGCAAAGAAAAAAAGGGTGTTCTTCCAAGAATGACTACACAAAATATATAGACGAACTTGCTTGCCAAGGTGAACTGACCATGGCGTGGGAAGCTGCTAGAGATGAGGCAAAAGTTGTGACTATGCAAGCAATCTTAGCAGCTACTGAGAGACATGATGCGGCTAATGAGAGACAAAGAGTAGTACTTAATCGAGAAATGGAGATGCTTAGAGAAGAAATGATGGCTCAAGCAGATCGTGACACTATAAACAAGCTTCTAGTAAGAATGTCTCCGAATTCTAAATATCTTTGGACATTGAAATAAAATACATAAACACACCAAATAAAACTTAAAAAAACACACCAAATAAAATTATATAAACTCACCAAATAAACTTAAAAAAACATACCAAATAAAATTACATAAACTCACGAAATAAAACTTAAAAAAAAACACACCAAATAAACTAAGAACTTTATTCTTCGACCACAAGCTCCTTTTAAGTTTCTTCACCTTTTTTCAATCCCCACAAGTGCTCAATCAAGTCACTTTGACGTCTTAAGTGCACGTATGGTTGTTGCATTGAAGTGTACCGATCAATGATTAATTGAATGTAACATTCATCCCTTTCCAATGGCTCGTGTTGCACGAGATCTTTGGTGCGGTCATAAGCACAATATATACGTGTTTTGGAATTGTTTATCATGTCCGGCTTGTATTCATTGATGGCATCATAATCATACTCATCTTCCACAATCATGTTGTGGACAATGATACACGTCATCATGATGGATCGAAGAGCCTCAACATCAAACAATCTGGCAACAACCTTGACAATCACCCAATGAGCTTGCAGGATACCAAAACAATGCTCCACATCCTTCCTACACCCCTCTTGACATCTTGCGAAGTTTTTTTCCTTTTCACTTTATGGATGTGGCGCTATTTTGATGAACGTTGTCCACCTTGCGTAAATGTTGTCTGCTAGGTAGTATGCTCCTTCGTGTTTATGTCCATTGACCCAATATGTGACTTTCAATGTTTTTTCTTGCTGCACCTTGTCGAACATTGGAGATTGGGCAAAGACATTGAGGTCATTTTGAGCTCCTGGAATACCCAAAAAAGCATGTCAAATCCATGTATCAAATGATGCCACCGCTTCGAAAATGATACCCATAAGCTCCTTGCCACACACTTGGATAGTTTTTACAGGTTTAGTGCATACAATCAATGCTTCTAATCATGCCAGGAAAGCCTCGCATCTCACCCTTCTTTAAAAGCCTTTCCAGGTCCATTGTTGTGGTTTTCTAAAGGTACTCATTACTGTAGAGGACTTCTATTGCTAAACAAAATCTCATCAAAGACTCTAGAACAATTGATTTTCCCATCATCACTATCTCATCCACTTAATTAGCAGATGCTTCATATGCAAGCATCCGCAAGGCAGCAGTAATTTTTTGCTCAGGAAAAAGACCTAGAACATGAAAAGCATCATTTTCTTGCACAAAGTATGGATCATGGTTGCAAATAGAAATCATGATTTTGTTGAACAAACTTCGTTGTATTCTAAAACAATGTCTAAAAATATAATCAAGGAATAAACTGTTGGCGATAAATTAATCTTCCAAGAGATCTTTACCTCATATTTCCCTATTTCTATCTAAGTTTGCGGCACATCTAGGTTTGGAGATTTGACCCACATCTTGCATGACACGACAGGAATGTGAGGCTCTCTGCCTTCTATGCTCATCATCCTCATCCTCTTCCATTACAAACGCCTCATTTCCACCATCCTCGAGATTGAACAATTCTTCTTGTACTGCCAACAATTTTTTCTGTTGCTCATCGATTTCATACAATCTCCTTGAAAAAGATATTGCAAGAACTCAAGATTTAAAAACGATGAAGAAGGATTCTGAGCTAGTTTGAATTTGGTGTATGAATTAGGATGGATGTAGGGTGTATATGGAGAACAAAAAAAAGGATGAGGTTGTGGATAATGCCACGTGGCACTACGTGATTGGTTGAAAATCTTATCAAAATCTATTCTAAGGGGTTGTAAACAGATAGTGACACGTAGGGCATCGGGATTGGATCAAAATCTTATCGAAAATCTATCCACAAAATAGTACTTTCTGATAATGACATGCGGTGTGACTAGATTGGTTAAAAATCCTATTATGAAATTATAAATATTTTTCTTATTATTTTATAATAAAAAAAATTAATAATATTTTAATACGAATTGACTAGACTTTAGGCTAGCGCATTTTTTAGGACTGAAGATACATTTGGCCAATTATTGTTCATTGGGGTAAATTACTATTCATTTGAGTGGATTAAATGGGCTGGTTGCCAGTGCATTTTTTTAGAGTGGAATTGCTATAAGAAGAGTAACAAATTAACTTCAAAATGATAAAGTGAGGGCTGGTTTGGTATTACTGTGCTTTGAAAAAGAGCTGCTTTTGTTGTGCTGTGAGAATAAATAGCTGTGAAATAAAGCAGCAGAGTGTTTGGTAAACTTTTTTGTAAAAGTGCTTTTGGAAAAAAAAAAAAAAGCAGTATGATAGTGTTTGGTAAACTTTTATGTAAAATAGTTGTGACTATGTGAAACAATAAAAAAGGGTATAATACTAGATGTGCTATTAATTTAATTTTTCTTAACAAATAAAGGTGAATTACTAAATATACTTTATTTTTAAAAGAAAAATATTTATAAACTTTAACTTAAACATACAATCCAACGTTTAACAAAAAATCATAATCCAACATTCAACATATAATTCAGCATTTAAAATATCTATTTACTATAAAACTATTACTCTTTATCTTTTGTTTTATTATGGAATCAGAATTTTTTATTCCCTTTGCCCTTGTCATCTCTCAAATCCCCTTCCCCTTGTGATCCCATTAAACTTTTCATCGTCTTCTTCTTCTTCTTTGTAATCTTCCTCCTCATCTTTGTCTTCGAGGTCAACCTTGGCTTCAAACTCATTGGTTTTCTCCTTGCCAATGGAGGGGTTGTCGTTGAAATTTTGTGGGGTTTGAATTTTAGTTTAGGCAGCCAATGGACTGTTATGGGGAACTTCAAGCTTTGGGTTTTGTTGGGGCAGTCAGGCTGGTCACTGCAACTAAGATCGGGTTTGCGCTTCCATGGCCATGGTGGAGCCGTGGTCTTCCATGTCGTTGAAGAAGTTCATCATCGCCAACCACATCACTCTGAAACCTAGATTACCTAGAATCGCATATCACCCAGATTACCCAGAAATCCAAATCTTCCAATTCTACCTTCCAATTATTCAATTCAATATTCTAATTACCCAGAAATAAAGGTTGAAAAAAGGAAATTTACATTTTTATTGATGAAGAGTGCTCAAACCAGATGAGAGGCAGAGATCGAGCTTGAACAGAGAGAGAAAGAGCTAGAGAAAGAGAGCTCGAACCAGAAAGTGAGGGTAGGTTTGGGAATTTGGAAGTTTCATTAATAAAATCACTGTAGCTTCGTGTTTTCACAAGAAGCTTATTTTTGAAGCTGCCTTTTGCAACTTCCCATTTTTAGCTTCTTTTTTTTTTTTTTTTTTATTATTTTTTTTTTTAATCTAAAACTTTGAAATAAAGTTGTTTTGGGGGTGTTTACCAAACTCCAAAAACTCTTCCAGCTTTTTTTCATACCAGTTTTTTTTTTAAATCACCTTAATCCCAAACCATACCTAAGACCCACCGGTAGCCATTCAAAGATTTGTGGGTTGTTTAGTCATTTTCTGGGACCGCTTTTTAAATAAGGGATTTGCTATCTGCACATTCTTTTTTACTTCTCACAAACCCTCTTAATTTGCAACCATTGGACCAATTTGATTAAAGAAGATCAAAAAGCAAACATTTACAAAGGATGTGTAAGAAGTAAAAATGAGTATGTGAATAACACATCCCTTAAACAATAAACTCATATGTACTTCACAAAACGAACTAGGACTTCTGTTAAAAAATTTAGATTTTAAATGTTCCGCTCCGAAATTTTAGATATTTTAATTGTTAAATCTTGGTTTTTTATATTTTTAAATAAAAAACTAACGGTCAAAATATTCAAAGTACTCATATATCTGAAACATCTAAGAAAGTCCCTTGTTTTGTGGTGGGGAAGCTATAAGTCAAGGTTGTTTAATGCGAAGAGGAAATATTGGAAGCGTAATGTTATTCACCCATGTATTTTACTTCTTAAACATCTTTATTAATTTTGATTATTGATTTTCATTATTTCATTCGATCAGATTGCTGCAAATTAAAAAGCATGTGTAAAAAATAAAAATATATGTGTGTGAATATCACTACTTATATTGAAAAAAAATTTCATTGTGACTGGAACACGAGTGATATATTATGTGTTTTTATATAAGTGGTGGAATTTTTTATTTTTTTTTAATAACACACATATCTCGCAATTTGCATAATAATACGTATACTATTTCGTGTTTCGGTCACATTGAAAAATCTTTCCTTATATTGAAATCCTATATATCACTTAACATAGAGTTCGAATTCCATGCCCCCTACTTGCATGTCCACCACGTGTTGTTGAATAGCATGCCTTGTGCTTACTACTTGTCTTTGGCAGGAGCCTCGTAGTTGTGGCCTTGTTGCTGACTAAGGGCTGGTTTGGTATTGCTGTGCTTTGAAAAAAAGCTGCTTCTGCTGTGCTGTGAGAATAAGCAGCTGTGAAATAAAGCAGCAGAGTGTTTGGTAAACTTTTTTGTAAAAGTGCTTTTGAAAAAAAAAAGCAGTATTAGAGTGTTTGGTAAACTTTTATGTAAAACAGATGTGAAAAAAAGCCAGTTTTTCAAAGCTAGGTTTTGCAGCTTCTTGTTTTTGGCTTTTTTTCATCCAAAACTGTGAAAAAAAGCTGAAGCTGAGTGTTTACCAAACACAAAAACAGCTTCCAGCTTTTTTTGATAGCAGCTTTTTTCAGAATCACCTCAATACCAAACCAGGTCTAACTTAGCTCTGGTTTGGCTTAGCTTAACTTTTTTTAAAAATGGGTATGAAAAAAAGTTGGAGCATTTTAAGTGTTTAGTAAACACTTTAAATTAGCTTTTTTTTTTTCAAAGTTATGGGTGAAAAAAAACTGAAAACCAGAAGTTGGAAATAGCAGCTTCAACAAAACAGCTTATTTTGGTAAAACAACTTATTTTGGCAAAACACTTTAAATCAGCTCTCTCTCTTCCCTTTCGCTCCTCGCGTCCAAGACCACTCGCCCAAGAGGAAAAGAAAGTTGAAGAAAAAGCAACTCAGCAAATTGATTGGAAAGGATGATGGGGGAGTGGCAGCAACAACAACAAATAATCCACTAGAATTTGCAGAACTTAGAAGAAGATGATGGGATTGGAAATGGAAATGGAGGGTTGTTCGTGAAGGTGATAACGGACGAGCAAATGGAGCAACGCCTTGAAAATGAAGGGTTGTTCACGAAGGCTACGCCTTGGCTGCTGTTGCAGCGTGAAGGGGATAAAGGAGGGAAAACAGAAGAATGAAGAAGATGAGAGAGAGAGAGAGAGAGAGAGAGAGAGAGAGAAGGGATTTATTAATATTTAGGCATTAAAAATAATTTTTTTAAAATATCTTAATTATAAATATTTAAGATAAAGCTTATAAATATTCTTATTTAAAAAAAAAAGTATATTTAATAATTCACCTTTATTTGTTAAGAAAATTAAATTAATGGCATATCTAGTGTTATACTTTTTTTGGTCATTTCACACAATCACAGCTGTTTTATATAAAAATTTACCAAACACTATCATACTTTTTTTTTTTTTTTTTTTTTTTTTTTTCCAAAAGCACTTTTACAAAAAAGTTTACCAAACACTTTACTGCTTTATTTCACAGTTGTTTATTCTCACAGTACAACAGAAGTAGTTTTTTTTCAAGGCACATCAATACCAAACCAGCCCTTAATGTAATGGTAACAAGATCTTGCCTCTTTCTTTATTATATCTTCATGCGGTTTTCTGTCCACATAGAGCATTTCTGCCTAATATTTCAGAACTACTGAGTAGTTTGAATAATAAATAATTATTAAGGGAATTGTTATTGGCACTCCAAATTCCTCATTCTACACTCCAAACTTTCTATATTTAGAAAGAAAAATAAACTTGTGAGGAGTGTAAAATGAGATTTTTGAAGTGTCAATAACGCTTCCCATTATTAATCTAGAAAATTGTTCTAACCCAAATAAAAAAAAAAAAGAATTCTAGAATATTAAACAGCTGATAAAAGTCATACTAACAAACTTCAACTTTGCTCATAAACATGTTTGTTATAAGTGTAGTGCAATTTATACACTCATTTTTATTTCTCACATGTTTTTCTTAATTTTCGATCGGCAGTTTGAATGAATTGAAGAAGATTAATGACTAAAAATTAACAAGAGTGTGTGAATAACAACGTCCTTGTTATAATTAGTATTTAATTATATTTTTGTATGTGAAATAACTTCAGTTCTTCGTCTCAAGAGTGTCAAGTATTTTTCCCATAAGCGTACAAGAGCTAGTTTGAGGTTGTTGTGTTTTTTCTTTAAATTGCTTCTGTTGTGATGTGAGAATAACAACAGTGAATAAAAAAAACATATAAGTATTTTGTAAACTATAGTACTAAAAGTGTTTTTAGCAAAGGAAAAAAGAACGGGCTAGAATTGTCAATATGAAAGTTTCGTTAATTGGTATTATTCACCTGCTTAACAAAAAAAAAAAAAAAAAAAAAAAAAAAAAAAAAAAAAAAGGTTTTTTGAGAAGCATGTGTAAAGATGCTTCTATTTTCTGCTTTCTGCTGTTTTTGACACACCCCGACCTGAAATATCCACTAGGACTCCGAATCGAGCTGTGATGGACGGCACCAGTAAGGTGACAAAGCCATAAACTGTGATAATGGGCAAATTATGAATAAATTTAAACCTAAAAGTGCCTAAATACACGAGTGCCCGATGAGCAGGTATGGGCTCATTTACATGTGATACAGAGCATAAGTAAAGTACAATAAGGTAAGATAATGATTATACCGTAAAAAAAAGCCACGTGCATTGGAAGTGCCACGATTTATCGTCGATATGGAAACTTTGATATTAGAATCTGGAGGGGTGCACAAATAGAAAATGTGAGTGGGCAAGAACAAAACTTTTCAAAACCATTTCTCTTCTCAAGGTACTAATCCCTCGTCGTAACACCTGTATAATTTCCCAGAATATGGAATACATACATATATCAAAACCATGCTCAAAATAGAATAATCCACATATATGCCATGTCAAATATCTCAGCATAAAATATGTAAGCCAGGTGTTATAATCAATGCAAATGATATGTTAGCAGGAGTCACCTAACATGACCTGTACGGCTGAATCAATAGCTCAACAAGTATGTCTACACACGAGTCAGAACCACCTAAAGTGGTCTATATAATAGGACTAGGTGTAAATAAATGCGCTCAAGTGCTACGATCACGTGTAAACTGTGCGAATGATCACGGTTCACCTACAAGTCGGAACCACTTATAGTGGTCTGTACGTCGTACCAGCTGGAAAACTCCACTATTTCTAAAAATTCTCAAAATTTACAGAAATGAAGATCTCAAAGATTAAAGCAAATTTTATACCTGCGGCCAAGGCCAATTTGGCCAGAAAACACCTCAAACTGGCCACGAACCGCCTTATTTTTTGGTGTTCTTGATTTGTCTCCAAAACAACTTTGACGCCCCAACCAATGAATGGGCTTTGTTCCAGACCTTAAGGGGAGTCTAATGGTGGTATTAATTGGATGGAATTGTTTCATAATTGGGGGAATCGAAGGCATGGGTTCATCGCACCCACCGGTGAGGTTTTCCCCAAAATCAAGGCCAAATTTCTTGATTTTCGGGGTGTAATAGGGAGAGGGAAAGTCATGGATGGTTTTCCAAGTGGTAGTTTGAAGTGATTTGCCGGAGGAAGGGCTAAAACCCTTTGGAAATGGCAAGAAAACCCGACTGGGTCAGGTCGCCCACTTGCGGGTCAGCGATCCCCCGCACTCCCTTTTCTCCTTTTCTCTCCTTTCTTTTCTTTCCCATTCGTCCAATCCTTATCTCCTTCTTCTTGATAGGGTAGCAGCCCTCTCCACTTCTCTCCTTCGATTGGACAGCTCTGCCCAATCTCCTCCCTCCCTTTTTTCCACCAGTCACACACACATATATATCATAAAAAATCATTTAATAATAATAATAAAAATATAGTGTAAGATAATTAAAATAGTGATTCATTCCAAATACTTTCGGGTTCGCAACTCAACAAAACTTTAACCGTAACCCCAATTTTACTTCTACGCCTACGCGTCTGTAAGATCGAGCTCTATCCAAATATGTCGAGAAACATAACAAAATATATGAGAATCACATGTGTCCTCGAAAAATCATACTTTGCCCCTAGGGTATTCCCGTAATTTCACGTAATAAAATTATAAAAAATCATACTTTTTAGGGATGGGCTGTCACAGTTTTGAACCCATAATTTTTTAAAAAAAAAAAAACATTTTTTTCATTTACCAAACACATTAAAGGCAAAACTTTTTTTAGAAGCTATTTTAAACAAAAATTTAAGCAACCCCAAACCAACTTTAAATTATTTTATTAACAATGTCAAAGTTTAATTTCCAATGCTTTAGTACTGTTTGGAAAAATATTTGAAAGTGTTTCATTTTTTAGAAGTATTTTACAAACACAGACCATATTTAAGTTTATTTTACCAAATGTAGTTAAAAACGCTCTTAATTGTGTGGAAGTGTATTCATACCCTAGTTTGTCGAAGTAATGTCAAAGGTCTAACTTTGCTATTTTTTTTTGGGTAATAAAGGACTCACTTTCAAGACCCATGCAGGCTTTCGACCAGAGAGCTTTGTGTAGTCTCAAAGTTCAAAGGTAAAGGCGTAAATAAAGGGATTGAAGCCTGCTCTGTTTGTTTTCTCGCATTCTTTGTGTTTTTACTCCTCCCTTCATGGAAACTTCACCATGCCACTGTGCTTTTGTATTCTGAAAAAAGGGGCACGATATCGGTGTCAAGTAATATTAACGTATAGAATGATGGGTTTCGGAGAGTGTGATGGGGTTTGTAGAGTAACTGCACAGTAAACTGTCATTATCGTGATGTTTTGTGCTGTATACGATGACATGTTCTTACATTTTATCATTGTTCTAAAAATCTCGGCCTAATGCTGCTTAGGCCCCCACCTAGGCACTAGGCTGCTGGTCACCGTTTCGATTAATACCTAGACCTGCTGAGGCACTCGCATAGCTCGCCAAGACCCGCCTAGGCATCCGCTTAGGTTGCGAATCACTTATATAGAAATAAATAACTTTCATTTTGTATCTTATTTATTTTTTCAATAAATTGTGAGAGACTTGCTGAATAGTTGAATGAACATACATTATATGCTTGTTCCCCATATTTTCATTATGTTCCAATACTATATATGTCATTATATTTTGTAGTTTATGATGAAATTATATATATTTTGAGTATAAACAGATATTTATTTACATGAAATATAATAGATTTACTTAAATTCGCTTAGTCCGCATAGATGGCCACTTAGACCCCGCCTAGCCGTCTAGGCGATAGGCCCCAACCCGACGCCCGACTAGCGTCTAGCGTCTTTTAGAATCTTGCATTTTACACATGCTTGTAGATTATTGACACGAAACGACCAATGAAACACATAAATTTATATGAACTTGAAATTGGAAACAGCATTGCCTTTTGCTTGGCCATATCAATAGATGCGATTCTTTTAAAAACTCATTAATAGATGCGATTCTTTAAATCTGTCCCCAATTGACTGCTCCTAACAATTCATTTTCTTTTAGTGTGACTTCACTTTTTGCCACGCCTATATCTGACCCAAAATTCAGAAATCAGTAATTAATCATGTGCAATATGGGTTCTATCACAGTTGAAATGAGCACTAATTAGTTGTGGTTAAATAGACACGAGCATACCGTCTTCACAGGTTGTAATGTAAAGAGTGAGAGATGAAATGTTAAGTGCAGTCACTGCTTACACATATAGGCTACGTACCCACAGTACACGTGGGTGCTTATCGCTGCAATAACTCACTTAATTTGTTGATTTTATGATTAATCAGAGGCGTTAATAACATTTTTAGGTACATACTACTCAGTAGTGTGAATATTATGCAAGGTCTAATGGTGAAATATCGATTAAATTTTTATATGAAAAATTTACCCCAGTCACTCTCTCTCCGCTTTTTTTACCCCTCCCCCTCCCCTCTCTCTCTCTCTCTCTCTCTCTCTCTCTCTCTCTACCCCGGTCACTTGCATTTTCAGTAGCGGTACTGGTTCTTCTCCCTCCGCAAACCCATTCATCTAAGCAAACCCTGCCTCTATCCTCTCTCTTTTTACTCAGTATACCCACTTCTTCTGCCTTATACTGGCTCTCCCAACCATGGAAACTTTCAGCTTCCTCAAGCACTGGCGCGGCGGTGTCACGGTTGGTTCTGCTAACATGCGCACCACCACCACCACTTCACCCACCACCACAATCCTCACCGCCGTCGCCGAAAACGACGACGAAGACAGTGACAGCGACAACGACGACGGGCCTTTCTTCGACTTAGAGTTCGCCGTCCCCGACGAAGACGAAGCGTTTGCTCAAAACCACGACGAGGAAGCTCGGCAAGAAGATGGCTGCAACGAGGATGTCCGGCAAGAAGACGACAGCGGTGGCGGCGACGACGAGGAGTTTAACTTCACCGTCTCTTCCGGGTCGACCCAGGACAGAACGGTCGAGCCGAATCTGACTCTCTCTCCCTCCGACGACTTGTTCTTCAAAGGGAAGCTTGTGCCCATCGAGCCCTTGTCGATTGAGTTCAACCCATCTGAAGAATCTAACTCCAAGCCCCAATTCGCCGTCTCATTATTGAAATCGGCCACCAAATTTCGTGTTTTCATGCTGGGTTTGAAGAAATTGAAGTCGAATTCAAAGGGGTCGGAAAAACCAGGGAAAACGGAGCTGCCGGCGGCTGGATCTGTTGCGGCGGTGGCGAAAGAACCGCCCCAAAAACCCCAGGAAAAGCCACCGCAAGAGGAACCGTCGCAAAAGCAGAAGCAGCAGGAGAAGCTTTTCACGGTGAAATTCAAGGTTGAGGAGGTTCCCATTGTGTCTTTGTTTGCCAGACACAACAGCTCCAGAATCTCTGCAACTAATAAGTCGCATACGACCCAGCGGAAGCCGCCGCCGATAAGCGCTTCTGAAGAATCGGGTTCTGAGGAAAAGCGCTTTCCCAAAGAGGTAATGCAAAAGTACTTGAAAATGGTGAAGCCTCTCTACGTTCGCGTTTCAAAGAGGTACGGTGAGAAGCTGAGAATGTCCGGGCAGCTCAACTTGAACGGCTCGACGGCGCTGGCTTCGAATCCGGCCGAGAAGTCCCAGTCGGAGAGTGAAGTTTCAGAGCCGCCGCCGGTGACGGCGAGCAATGCGAAGAGTGGTCAGAAGCATGGGAATTTTCCGGCAGGGTTGAGAGTGGTCTGCAAGCACTTGGGGAAGAGCCGGTCCGCTTCCTCCGCCGTAGCCGCGGCTCCATCGGCCGCCGTAATCGCGCAGAGGAGTGATGATTCGCTGCTTCAGCAGCAGGATGGAATCCAAAGCGCCATCCTGCATTGCAAGCGTTCCTTCAATGCCTCCCGAGGTAATTTTAATTTGAATTTCCATTATAATAATTTTCTCCAATTTTAATTTAATTATAAATTTTCATCTTTATTTATTTTGGTTTAGATTCGGACACTAACCGGATATCTCGGTCGGTGAGCGATTCCTCGAACGAAGAAAATGGAAGTTGAGATGTCACGCAAGTCGTCGGATCAAGGCGAAGGAGGTGGGCTTTAATGGCCCGGATCTTGTCCCGCATGCTTTTTTGGCGGGAAAATTGGAGCAGGGGTCAAGTGAATAGGGATATGAAATTCACATATCCTCTTTTACTTCTCACACATACTTCTAATTTTCGGTCGTTAAATCGGCTGAATTGAAGAAGATCAACGGATAAAAATTAACAAGAATGTGTGAAAAGTAATCTAGGATGTGTGGATAGCACATCCCAAATGAATATTTCTGTTGGGTTAATCATACTCAAATCGAAGAGGCCAAAAGGGGAACCGGAAAAAAAAAAAAAGTAATTTTATGTGGATAAGTTTTTCTTGTTAATTATTGCAAATTGCTTTTAGAAAAAGCCAGAAAAATTGAGAAGTGGGAGGAAATGTTTGTACAAACTAGTAATTTGGTGTTTTGCTAATTTTATGAGCTTTAGCTTAATTTTCGGTTAGTAATAATTAATCACAAAGCCCAAGTCCTTCTGTTAATATTTTGACCAAATAATTAATAAATAAATAAATAATATTGTAGCCTAATCTCTTCACAAAAAAAAAAATAAATTAAATAAATAAATATTGTAGCCTAATCTAAGTGCTTATGATTTTATCATGGGATTACTTTTTGGTGCTAATGGCGTATGGGAATCCGTGAAGTTCTGCTGACGTTGATGGTATTCAGCATGATTCTATTCGTATTCTCTGTGTAAGAATCTTATGAATCAGTCATCGGTATTTTTTATTTATACTGTGTAATTAGTTTTTGTTAAATATTATTTGAGATTATTTTTAAATAAAAAATTCAAAATGATTTCTAACTGCATAATAATTAATAAAAATTGACAACACAATGTGAATGAATAGCTAAGATAAATTATTTCTTAAAATCCTCACAAAGAGGGCGAAGAGAATCCTCATCCTTAAATATGTAATTTAAAATCATCCCGAAGAAAATCAAAGAGAATCCCCATCCCTAAATATGTAATTTGTTGAAATAACCTATGAAGATTGAATTTGTCTTCTTTTGGCAAATGGTCGTCGGACGCACAAAAGTGCTGCCTAAATTGTTTTATCTGCTTTTACCTCTTGGCTTTCAGGCGAAGCCTTTTTGTCGTTTTTGGCTAGATATCAGATTCTTTATATCAAAATGGCCACATCAGCAATAACAATAATAAAAGACAACGCAAGTGTTTTCCAACCGAAATGCCAATTCTTATATGGCATGACATGAAATGGCAGCAAAAAGAGTTGATGTCAAATTTGACAGTAGCTCTATTTGTAATTATTGTTTTTTTATTTAAAATCATGATTTGTTCTGCAGAAAGCCAGGAGTCTTGACAATTTCACCCACTACCACTACATATTAGCCAAAAAGAAAACTAATCTCAAAGTACTAAAAACCATCAACGGAAGATTAGATTACATCTTGCTGGGAGGAGCTCTTAATCAAACAAGCGGAATCCCATATCGTCATCACTCTCTTCCTTGGGTTCTTTATTCTTCTACTCTGCTGCAAGAGCAGCGGCAGCCCACTGACACCAAGAGCAGCAACGGTAACAGCAGCACCGCGGTTGCAAAACCTCAACACTATCATTTTTATTATGGGTGGTAGAGAGGTGAGGGAGATAAGATTTGAGAATGATGGGTGGTAGAGAGCTTTGTGGCTCAAAAACCTCAACACTATCGTCTAGGGTTTTAATCTACTTTTAGTTATGAATAAGTACTTTTCTATTGTAGGCCTATTTGACTAAACTATATAAATGATAGAAAGGGAGAGGGACTGGCGGCAACAAAAGAGAAAGAGAGAGATTTAATTATGAGGTGTGTGTTGTATCACCCTTTTATATCTTTATTTATAGTAGTAGGATATGTAGAATCCTTACCCTTTTAGGATTACATCTCTTAATAGGTAATCAACTCATATTAGGAATAAACTAGATACTCCTAGATATACTAGAATTTACATAATCACAATTTTAATTCGATAGGACTGCAACACTCCCCCTTGAGTGTATAAATACTCAAACAAAATGTCGTATTAGATCTTTAGCAGATGAGGTAGAACAGTTGATGAAGTCAACGACATAACGAGTGAACGCGAGTCTCAAATACAAGTAAGTATGCATTGGTAGTAAAACTCACAAAACCTCACTATGGTAAAACCCAAGGCATGGGGAAAACCTATAGACTAAGGAAAAAAGTGAGAAGTATGCATACTGTCTAAAACAAACATCAAACATGATGAAATTAGTGAACTCAACGGAGTATGATCATTCCAGGATGGGTGCCTTGTTAAAACCTTATTAGGTAGCAAAAACCCAGTGGGAAAATTGCTCCTAATCGTAGGAAAAAGAATACATATGCTTCAGGATACACCCCTTGAGTTAGACATAACTTATGAATAAGAGAACTACAAGCGATTTAACTTAGATAATTTACGCATACCGATTCCTTGGACGAGCTTCTAAAAAGTAGACTTGGGCAGTGACTTCGTGAAGAGGTCGGCCAGGTTGTCCTGGGAACAGATTTGCTTGACTTCAATGTTCTAATGCTGTTGTTGTTAGTGAGAAAAAAAGAACTTCAGTGCTATGTGCTTGGTGTTGTCTCCCTTGATGTATCCCTTCTTTAATTGCTCGATACATGTTGCATTGTCTTTAAAGATCATCGTAGGAAGGTCAACAATGGAAGAAAGACCACTAGTTCTTCAAATATGTTCCATAACTGTTCTCAGCGAAAAGCATTCTTATGAGGCTTTATGCAGGGCTAGAATCTCAGCATAGTTCGAAGAAGTTGCAACTAGCGTTTGTTTGGTAGACTTCTAAGATATAGCGGTGTCTCCAATGGTAAAATCATAACCCGTTTGAGAACGTGCCCTATGTGAGTTAAACAGATAACCAGCATATGTGTAACCAACGAGGCGTGAATTAACCCGAGGACCGAGGGGGGTGGCGGCTCTTCTCGAGGATTCATGGGTGTAGAACAAGCCCATATTTGTTGTACCCTTGAGGTAACGGAAAATGTCTTTAACACCATTCTAGTTTTTGCGTGTAGGAGCATTGCTATATCTACCCAAAAGATTAACATCGAAGGAGATGTCGGGTCTAGTGCATTGAGCCAAGTGCAATAAAGCACCAATTGCACTTAGGTATGGAACTTTAGGCTCCAAAATTTCTTCCTCATCCTCCTTTGGACGGAAGGGATCTTGTTTAGCATTTAGAGTCCGAACGACCATAGGAGTACTCGAAGGCTTCGTTTTATCCTCATTAAAGCGTCGCAACACCTTCTGGGTGTAGTTCGATTGATGTACTAGGATTTCATCTGAACAATGCTCGATCTCCAGGCCAAGATAATATCTAGTTTTCCCAAGATCTGTCATCTCAAATTCCGATTTCAGGTGTGTGGCAATTTCCTTAAGCTTTGTGGGAGTTCTAATGAGGTTCATGTTGTCGACATAAACTGCAACGATCACAAATTTGGAATGTGACTTCTTAATGAACACGCATGGTTATAGTTTGTTGTTCTTTAACCTTGGCTTTTCAAATATTCACTCAAACAGTTATACCACATCTACCCCGATTGTTTTAATCAGTAGAGTACCTCCTCAATCTAATCGAGAGAGTGTTCCGTGGTCTAGAACTATTTGAACTAGTCAATGGAAGTCTTCCTGGAACTTTCATGTAAATTTTCGTAGCTAGATCCCAATAAAGATACGCGTACCACGTCCATAAGCTGCATATTCAGTTTTTTGGGAACCTACCAAACTGATAAGGTAGTGGAACGTTATGACGTCCATTACGGGGGAATACGTCTTCTTGTAATCAATCCCAAGGTGTTGGGAGAAACCTTGCACTACGAGGTGTGCTTTGTATCTCACTATTTCATTATTCTCATTACGCTTCCTCACAAAAACCCACTTGTAGCCCACAAGCTTCATATGTGGTGGAGTAGGAGTTACAGGCCCAAACACCTTTCGTTTCGTGAGCGAATCGAGTTCGACCTAGATTGCTTGTTTCTAGTTTGACCAATCCGTTCTACATCGATATTTATCAACAGAGCGTGGTTCAATGTCATTGCTAAGCATGATGTCGGAACCAACGGTATACGTGAATGCATCATCGACATTCATCTCATTCCGATTCCAAACCTCATCCAATACTATGTAATAGACCGAAATCTCACAATTCTCGGAAGCCCGACATGCTTCGGTATAGTTTGGGGTTGAGGTGATTTTAAAAAAAGCTGGTATCAAAAAAAGCTGGGGGTCATTTTTGTGTTTGGTAAACTTTCAGCTTCAGATTTTTTTTCACAGCTTTGGGTGAAAAAAAACCAAAAAACAGAAGTAGAAAAATGGAGCTTTGAAAAACTGGCTTTTCAACTTCTGCGCAAACCTTTAAAACACGGGTGAACAGTGACCCTTTAATGAAAGTTTCTAGCAATCCTACCCTGAGCTCTCTCTTCCGCCTCCACACTCCTTCGTCAAACCCACCATTCTCCCACACCTCTCTGCACCTCATCCGCCTCTCCTGCTCCTTCAAACCCACAAAACCCCCCAAACCACATTCTCTATCGACCTCAACACCGCTGCCTGCCAAAGACAGAGTTATCGACTTCGGAAAATACAAGGGTAAGATGCTGGCACCTTCCCTTCAGCCTACCTCAAGTGGGTCTCCAAAAATCTCCGCACTCACGACTTTGAAGACTGGGCGAAGCTCGCTGACCAGGTCCTTGACGATGCCGTTTACTGGAACCGGATCGAGTGGGAGCTGGCGGAGAACATCTTAAACGAAAATCAGAGGAAAACAGACCCAACCTCTGACATCGTTTCATTTACCGAGCTATGGCAGCTCTAAACCCATCAAGAACCCTAATTTCCCAAAACCCATTTCTTCATTTCACCGATACAATTCACTCAGCTCAAGCTCAGGCGGTTGATTTCGAGTAGGAGGAAGAGAGAGTGCAGAGAGAGAGAGCTGAGGTGAGATGGTCTGAGATCGAAGGTTTGTGTGTGGGGTTGTCTCGGTGGAGGAGAGAGTGCAGAGAGAAAGAAAGAGAGTTGAGAGTTTTCGAGAGAGTTCAAGAGTGTAGAGGGAAAATATGACACAAGGATAAGGGAAATGGGGTGTGGGCCCCACGGCCACACAAAATCCTCACATAAAAATAATAATATTAAATAAAATATCATAATAATAATAATATAATATTATACCCTTTTTGGTCATTTCACATAGTCACAACTGTTTTACATAGAAGTTTACCAAACACTATCATACTGGTTTTTTTTTTTTTTTTTTTTTTTTTTTCCAAAAACACTTTTACAAAAAAGTTTACCAAACACTCTGCTGCTTTATTTCACAACTGCTTATTCTCACAGCACAACAGAAGCAGCTTTTTTTAAAAGCACATCAATACCAAACTAGCTCTTCATATACAATATCATCGTAATCTAGAATAACCTCATGCGTTGGAATAAATGAGTAAGCAATGGTCGGATTTAGACTAGGGTTACTAGTTTGTGTCGTTTTCCTCTTCCGAGGTTACAAATCCTTTGAACCATAAGGCCTGCCACGCTTCAAGGTAGGAGCAGGTGATTAGCTAGCTACCAATGTACCTTACCATGTGGGAGGTATGCTCACCCTACCCTCGGGGACGATTCGGCCTACCACGGTGATGTTACGGCGTACATTCGGTACGTCTATCTTGGCAGGTGCATTTGCAAGGGGTATATGTGATCTCGTCATCTTTGTAGCTGGGCAATGCTTTGAAGATCTAGAATACGTTGCACTTCAGTTTCAGACAGAGGTGTGCGAGGATCTAGTGGGAGTAATTCACGATAATTCGCAACGTTTTACAGGAACATTAGTGATCTTATTTCCCCCTAACGATGGGAAGACCGTCTTATTAAAGTGACAATTCGTAAAATGTGCGGTCAAGAGATCTCTTATCAAGGGCTCTAAGTAGCGTATAATTGATGGTGAATCATAACCGACATAAATTCCCATTTTTCTCTGAGGACCTATTGTGGTACGTAGTGGCAGCACAATTGGCACATAGATTGCGCACCCAAACACACGTAAATGCGAGACGTCAGGCTCGTATCCAGTAACCAACTGTAACAGTGAATGAGGTTGGGTATTGATGGGCCTCAGGCGGGCCAACATAGCTGTGTGCAATATTGCATAGCCCTATTGTTTGAAGGCGCTTTATGAAAGCTTTTGCCAGGGTGTTTTGGTTGTGATCATGGGGTACAGGATGTTCAACTTCAATCCCAATAGACATGCAATAATCGTCAAAGGTCTGTGACGTAAACTTTCCAACATTATCCGGTCGAATCGACTTGATCGGATAATCAGGGTGTTGAGCCCTAAGCTTAATAATTTGTGCTAGGAGTTTCTGATAAGCTTATATTTATATATATTTTATATCAAATTCACCTGTCTTTTCTTAGTTAGTTCCTTATATTTTTGAGTTATTTACTTTGTTTTTGTGTTTTGTAGGATTTGTCAAGTAAAGAAAAGAAAAATAACACAAGTGGAATTTTAAGTAACAAATTCGTCAAAACTGCCTATGCAGGTCAGCTGACTTTGGAAGCAAGTGTCGGACATCTCAGAATAAATTAGAGAATGAGCCTTATATGCTTGGAAAGCTACAGATGTCTATTTTCTGGAGCACTTTGCGGATTGTTAATATCATTTTTTTAGAAGAAGTTATGGCCGTTTTAACACTGAAAGGTTCCCAAGAGGCTGAGCAGTTTGTAACTGACAAGAAAACATTGAAAGCAATAAATCCAATAAATCTAGTAGCCAAAACTGATGCAATCAAGAACAAACCAGCTGACACCTATTCAAATATCAGAGGAAATGGAATTAAAGATGAGGATTAAGAGGGAGTAATTGGCATAAAGGCTACCCAAGGAGTTACAATTGTTTTACATTTCCTCTCACTTATTTTCATCACTAAATGACTATTAGTGGGTGAGTTAAGGAGAAGAAAATGATGCAGCAAGAATTGGTTTAAAAGTAGCATTGGGGAAGGAAGGAAAGAGGAGAGCCTTAGTCGATTTCTTTCGGTTCTATTTTCTCAAACTCATGTCTATCTTTTGTTTTAACTTAAGGATTGTCTAACTAAATTTTTAGTAGTTAGGGGATGTTTGAAGCCCCGAATATGATTGCAAGTTTGTTATAACATTTCGTTTGAATTACTTTTATAATGGATGAAAATTGGTTCACTACTAGTCCCATTGACGAATTCTTTATGTGTTTTCTACGGATGCATACTTAGTAAGCATATCTAGGATTCTAATGCTATGAATATGTGTGTGCCTGCCCTTGTCAAATAAGGACCTACATATGTTCTAGAGTAGTACTGGTTAATTGCGATTAACATGTGAACCAATTTCTAGGATAAGTAAGACAACACTAGTACTTACGATGCCTTGTGATGACTCAAATTCTTTTTGTTCTTAATGATTTTTACTTGTTAAATTTATGAACACACCATTCTAGATTGCATATTAGGGACTAAGTTAAGTTGAAAACGCCATTCTCTTAACATACTACATAAGAAAGAGTAATAGGTTGAGTTCTAACATTGAGCCAACTTGAGCATCTTCATCCGAAAATGAAAGGAATTTGAATGAAACATAACATTTTTGCATGATTATTTCGTGGTGGATACCAGTTCGCCTAACTCGTTTTTCTTAATTTGCGAACTACTTAAAATCTGTTTTTGTCCTGTTTTTGTTCGATTTAATTTAAAAGCAAATCAACTCCAAAAATTCCAAACATTTGTCTGAGTGTAGCTTTGTGTGTCTAGTATCTGCATATAAAATTTCGTAGACTTTAGATAAGTGTAAGTCGATCTAATAATTATTTTTCGGTGGCTGGCCAGTAGGGACAGTAGCCCAGTTTTTGTGACATTTTAAGTAGTTAGATAAAACAATCTTCTACGGGAAAGACCCTTATTTTCATATGCTACAATTGACAAATATTAGTGTTAATAAGGAAAATCAATAGGACATTTGTGTGCTACTTTGTGGTGTGCTTTTAATCCTATCAGTTTCGCAAATGTAGCATTGTGTGTGGACAATAAGCAAACATGTGACCATCGTGTTGATGCATCAACCAACACCATAAAGTATCTAAATGGTTCGCACATTGGTTAGATAGGTCCACAAATATCCCCTTGAATCATCTGAAGAAAGTTAAGGGGGTCGTGAATAATCTTTGTAATGGAAGGTTGAATGTTCAACTTCACCAACAAACATGCTTTGCAAAGCAGATGGCCAGGATAAGATTTCAAGTGATGCCCATGAGATGCTTTGAGTATACGGCGCATCATATCTCTTCCGGGGTGTCCCATTCAATCATGCCAAAGTAGCAAAGTGTCTTGGAACCCAACACTAGGGTTGGCCACATGGTGTGTCTCGACAGCTCGAATGGTTGTTATGTACAACCCACTTGGGAAATGTTCCAATTTCTCATGAATATGCTTTTGGCCATATTCATAAGAAGTGATACAAAGAAATTCAAAGTCATTCTCTTCAGTGGTTTCAACATGATATTGATTATCTTGATTATCTCTAAAATTTAGCAACGTTATTCTGGAATGGGGAGAATAGAGTGCCTCTTTAATGGTTAATTCAGTACCATTGGACAACATTATACGAGCTTTTCTGTATCCTTCTATCAGGTTGGATGGACCTGAGAGGGTTGTCAGAGGTGCATTATTAGGTATTAAGTTAGTAAAATAGTATTTCTCACGCAATATGGTGTGCGTAGTTGCACTATTAGCTAGACAACTAACTTCCCCACTAATCATACCTAGAAATAAATTAATTGAATCGGTCACATGCATAAATATAATTGCATTCATTCAATTAATCAATTCGAGAAATAATATTCAAAGTTCAAAACAAAACAAATAATTCCAAAAACTTAGAAAAATTGTTCAAAATTAAACCATAAACCTAGAAATTACGCCCGGGGGGGGGGGGGTGTGGGTTCGGCCACTCATAGGGTTAAACACCCTAAAAACATGTCTAAAATTTATTCTTCCATAGAAGTAGATGCCTCCTGAAAATCTAAAACCCCCAGAGATGTAATAGCAACTTTGGGGATTGCTACATGTGCAAAGTTGGACTCACAACATAAATGATACTTGGCAATAGCCTCGGGGGTAGCTCAACATACGTGTGGCCAATGATCTTTTGATCCACAATGGTAACATATGTCCAATTCAGTGGAATCTGATTGAATGGTAGCTTTGCCCTTATTCTTGAAATTTGGGACCTTCAGGGGAAGAGGTTAGCGCTTCTAGGTCAAATTTCCTCCCTTGGATAGGCCTATGTTCGGTGGACCTTGGGCCCGTGGTGGGGATTGTCGCCCATTCCCACAGCCACGATGGGATCTTCATCGATTATGGCTGCTATAATTTGTCACGTCTGCTTTAGGCGCATCGTTCTAACCAGTAGGTTAAGCTTGATGATTCTTCATCAAAAGATGGTTCTGCTTTTTAGCGAGAAGTAGAACATATATCAAATCCGAAAATTTGGTGAACTTCTGTGCCCTATATTGTTGCTGAAGGACAATATTGGTGGCGTTGAAGGTCGAATAGGTCTTCTCCAAGATATCCTATTCGGTTAAGTCTTTGTTACAAAACTTAAGAAGTGATCGGATTCTACAAACTTCAGAGTTGTATTCATTCACAGACTTAAAGTCTTTGAATTGTAAATGTTGCCAGTCGTGTCTTGCTTCATGCAAAAAGACGTCTTTATGGTGATCAAAGCGAGCCACCAGTGCTAGCCAGAGGGTACGAGGATCCTCCTCTGCGAGGTACTCGGTCTGCAATGTATCATGAATGTGTCTTCGGATGAAGATCATAGCAGTAGCTTTCTGAGCTTAGTTGATGGGTGCATTGTCGATTGGTTCCTCGATGGTAGCTCTAAGACTCTTTGCAGTAAGATAGAGTTTCACGTCTTGAACCCACTTTAGGTAGTTTCTTCCAGAGACTTCCTGAGCGGTGAAATCAAGCTTGTTCAAGTTCAACATGTCCCTAAACAGAGGGTACACACAAAACGTGGTTAGTCATATGGAAAGCTATAGACATACATTGTAGAACATTCGGGTTCTATAGACAACTAGTTTAATTTATGCATGAAAGCTACAGATTTCATGTGGTAAGTTTTGAATGAAACTTCGGGTTTTAAAGGCACTAAATTTGAAACTACAGGTTCGATTTAGTTTATGAACGTTTAGTTCATATATAGGGGTACATGCAATAACACAAAATATAATATGCAATAAAGTGTAGTAGATTTGTGGATTGCTTCAGGAACCCAAGTGTGAGTGCTTTGAGACTACGAAAGATAGGCAACGGTTCAAAGAGACGAAATAATTTATTGAATCATTAATTACCAAAAAGTGAGCTTCAGGCCAATAATTTTGGATTAATTGTAAGATTGGTGGACTGCTGGTCACTTTAATTAATTCAGTAGATTGATACCATTCGGGTTCGATCGTAGTAGCAAAAATAATTAGAACATTTGAATTAAAATTATTTAAAATGCCAAAAATTAGCATTGGATTCAAAAAACCATAGCCCAAACATGGTGGCCATACGTGTCATGAGTAAGGCAAGGCCCTATTGGGTTTGATGGGCTTAGGTGGCTACTAAAAGCAGTCCAAATCATGGCTGCAGGCCACAAGTATATCTAGGTAAGCCCAGCCGTGAAGGTTGGCTTGCTGGGCAGGGTCAGACACTCAGGGGTAGCCCAAAGGCTTGCGGGTGTGTAAGAAAACCCCAACCGCAGCTGGGTTTTGAACTTGGGCTGCAGAGACAAGCCTAGCCGTATAGGCTGGCTGATGGCGTGGGTCGTGGCTAAGGCTAAGCCCAGCAACAAAGCTACTGGCGTGGGTCGAGATTAGGAACAAGTCTAGCAAGCCAGGAAGGCTACTGTAGACGGGCCAGGGCTTCAGGCCTGTGTCAGGGATAGACCTAACATGATTTTAGCATGCGAGTTGGGTCAGGTTTGAACTTAGGCTTTAGGCCCGTGTGGTAGCCAACCCAGGCCGATGCCTAGTTGAATTCCGAGAGAAACAGCAAGCCAGAGGGCTGGGTGTAAGGTCCAAGGCATCAAAGATGCCGTCCCAAGGTATGTCGCCACACGGCTGGGCTTTACGCCAGCACGGTGTCGTAAAAATCCTAAATTTTTTTTTTTTTTCAAATTTAAAGGGTTAAAAACCCGAATTGCTTCTAAATTTATTTCAATTCTTTGACTCACAATTCCACATAGCATATATGCGTAATACATGAACAATTATATATATTGACAAAATATATGAACATATATATGATATGTATAATTGGAAGGAAAATATAAATATATGGGGTTCATGCATCATGGAGAATGTTTTCATACATCAGGGTTTTTTCAAACATCTTAATCTATTTAAGAAGAACCTGATTGGCAGAAAAGGATTGAAAGCCTTTGAACTTATAGAAGATAACCTCCTTATACGATTCATCAGTTCCTTAGTTTCTGGCAAGAGCGTGCTGATAACGTATTGTAGGTCTATTTGACTGAACTGTATAAAGGACAGAGAGGGAAAGGGGTTGGCGGTAACAAGAGAGAAAGGGAGAGATTTAATTCTAAGGTGTGTGTTGTATCACTCCCTTATGCCTTTATTTAGAGTAGTAGGATAAGTAGAATCCTTACCCTTTTAGGATTACATCTCTTAATAGGTAATCAATTCCTAATAGGAATAAACTAGATACTCCTAGATATACTAGGATTTACACAATCACATTCCTAATCCGATAGGACCGCAACATTTTCATTATTTAAAATGTATTTTAAAAATAATTATAAAAAGTAAATAATATAATAAATAATAGTTTAATTTTGACATATCGGGTGAAGAACAAAATTCATAAAAGGTCACAATGCCACATAAGCTTTCAAATTTAAATTTCATGTTTAAAATCTGCAGAGGATCCTCTCCAGACCCTCATTACGAGGGATCATGGGGATCCTCAAATCGTGTCGGTTCATCATATATCGTGTGACCAGTTTTCGTCAAGTACTATTCATATTTAATTTAAAATAAAAGTTTTTAAAATGATTTCTGGTCGCACAATGTACGATAAATGGACACGATTTGAGGATCCTCATTCGTTTTAAATTTGACATCTCAGCAAATATAACTAATGCAAAATTTAGTCATTTGCTTAGTTGAAGATGAATGCAAACAAACTGCAGCGAAATACTATATCCATTAGATAATACTTAGCAACTTACAAGGAACATGTCACCGTTACATGGCGGCTCAATCTAATAATACATAGCTATGTAGATAAAAATTTACACTTGATAATGTATTATTAAATACAAGACAGCAAGTAGCAGTGAACCCATTTCATATAAATTTATCTCTCTATGAAGATACAAGATATCAATCTTCTCGCTTGATTAGTGATTGCAAGTAAAAGTCCCAAGAAGTACTTCTACTACCGTACATAACCTTTCTAGCTAGCTAGTTACTCACATGCATGAATTTTAGCACAGTGTAAGAATAGTCTGACCTTTCAAAATAGAAGAAGATAAAGTCGATCATATTCGTCTTCAATAGTAAGTTTCTCATCTCTTACAAAAATGATATGTTCAACTTACTAGGTCTAAGTTCTGTGAGAGCAGTGACCACTATTTATGTTGAAACAATCCTAGTGATTTTCCTATTCAAATCAGTGTAGGAAACTAACACACAATTCCAATCAAATTACCAGTGCTTAGAATAAGAATTTAATTAAAGATTCAATCCTAATTTGATTAGGACAACTTTAAAGTCTTCAACAAAACCTTTTCGTATCAGTTTGAAATATTATGATCGGTTTCTAACTCTCACTATTATACTCACATTCTAGCACACACTAAGACACAAATAACCTATCCACGTAGATAGCATATGTACTTATTGCTATAACACACACGAACTGTAGTGAAATTAAAAAGAAAAAACAAGAAAAACTATTGATGAGAACTAATGCCACTTTTGCAGGTAACGCGATTGCACTTAGCCTATGTAACTGACGTGAAATATTCTAACACTCAAATTAAAACCCTATTATTGTAGTATATGAAAGTAGGGATCGTTTAAGGCCAGGGATTAGAAGGGATGCTAATCTACTCTAAACTGACTTAAAAACACAAAACAAAACTTAAAAACACTTAACTAGACTTATATGACTCAAAACAAACTAAAAAGACTCAAAACACACAAACTAAGTTAAATAGACTCGCAACAGACTCTAAGTAGTTATTTGGACGAATTTTAGACTATTAAGACTCAAAACACTAAATTGGACAGATTTGAACACGTTTCTAACTAATCTAACACACTTAATTAAAGGGGAGATTGATTTGGACGAAATTAAAGTAAAAACAAACAGATTTAAAGACTTAAACAACTTTGGATGAAATTAGGGAAAAATATGGGTGATAAGCTAGCTAGAGGGTCCTTCTCCACACATGACACACTTGCATACAAATTGATTTCCAGTTGCTTTTCCAATAAACCATGAACCTCAACACCCCAGATTAACCGTGAACATCACTAATTAACCCTCAGATTTTCCTTAAGTCATTGAATTGGATGGAATACGCATCGACAACCAAATTATTCTTCAATAGCTCCCTACATGAACAACATAATAGAGATACAATCAAAGATCATTAAGCTTTGTGAAAATCATAAGCATTGACAAGGCATTCGTAACTATGAACAGCATGATACTCCTGCCAGGAATGTACTTAACACGATTGTGACTAGCAACCTCCACTACTTATAAATATAAGTTCATAACGATTAGGTGAAACTCACTTATATTTTAGCATCAAATTCATGCATGCAAACTAAGCGAGCCCTCTTAATCAACACATAAGAATAAGTTCTTAATCAAAAAGTTAAGTAAATTATATTCACGATTTATGATATCACAACTGAAAGTAATCAATTCATATTGCAAATATAATCATGGTTTCAAAGTCTCCTCTAGCTAAAACAAGTTTAGCTCCTCATGTTCGCAAAACAAAGATAATTAAACTTAAACATTAAAAACAAAGATAGAATACACCTAGAAACACTCC
Source organism: Pyrus communis (assembly GCF_041283825.1). NCBI lineage: Eukaryota > Viridiplantae > Streptophyta > Magnoliopsida > Rosales > Rosaceae > Pyrus > Pyrus communis. The sequence goes on from NC_142578.1 coordinate 10,299,354, forward strand.
AGGTGGCTCCTCCTTCCTTCCTTGCTGCGCACAATGGGGATTTGTGTGAATTTAGGCTCTTGAGGTGTGGTGGATGATGTGGTGTGAATTTGTGGTAGAGGGTGGTGGTTTATGAGTGTTGTGGCATCATGTATTTATAGGGTGAAGGGAAGGCACGAATTTGGGCTGAAAAGGAGAGGAATTAGGACTCCAAATCACCAAAGAACAAGGATACTTTCAATCAGAGTCCAAGGAGGACAATGAATGGTCCTTGTGGCAGATTCTAGAACTTCTAGAAGGGTTACATGTGGCATACACTTAATGCACGAAAATAGGGCTTCTAGAACTTGATATTTAGGTGATTTAATGTGAAAAGGAGTCCTCTTTGAAGTTGGAATTAAGGTAGGAAAAGATTAGGATAGGATAAGATAAGATAAGGTTGGATAAGGTTGGATAAGATAAGGAAATTTGGATAAGGTTCCTTATTTCTTGCTCTTTCCTTATCTTCTTTGCATTTGGACTTCTTTCTCCAGATTTTTAGCCTTTCCTAGCATCTCTTGACTTCAAGTTCGTCCATCCACATTGCTCCATAGTTAAGCTATCCAATCCATGCCCAAAACTGCTCCAAATAGCCTCAAAATGCACTTTCTTGCTCCTTTTGCCATTAGGACCTGAAAACATACGAAAATAGCTTAAAAGACTAAAATAGATAGTAATTAAGTAACTAAATGCAAGGAAACAACATAACTAAATAACATAAATATGCTCCTATCAGTAACAAGCTTTTGTTGTTGTGTAGATTTTATTAACAGAGTCAGCTAGCACAAGGGAAGGACACCTCAAAAAGTGAGTCCACAACCAAGCAAAAACTCAATTCCACATAAACAAATTACAATGAAATAGGCACGTAAGAGGCAAGGCAACCCACAACAACACATAAACAAAAAAAACTCTAAAACTATAAAAGGGAAGCAGCTACCACTACCAAGTCAGTCGCACCATCATCACAAAGTTGCACCTAGAAGAAGGACCAACGAAAAAAATGAATGAATGAAAAATGGAGGTAGACAAGCCACCCACGCTGTGAGTACTCTCATAGTCCTACCAAATAATGCTAATTGCACTTTAAAAGCTACCAACCACCAAAATGTCCTGTCGGAGAATCTTCGACGAGGCACCTGATGAGCTGAATAGCAGGCGTAGGTTTGTGAGGACTCGCGGTGAAGAACAGATTTTGGTGATCGGTAGAAGGCATAAATTCTAGATCTAAGACAAGCTCAGAGCTAACTGAGACAAAGTTCAGAAGGCACTCAGACATACGTTTTGAGAAGCGGCAGCCGAAAGTAAAAGCCAAAATAAAGAGAAAAAAAAAAGAAAGGCCTGGGGAAAGAGAAAAGCATGCTGAAATATTTTGGTTGCCACCAACCCCAACGAAAAGGAGAGGTTAGCGGCTGGAAAAGGAAAAAGTTTAGGGTGGTTTTCTAAGAGAGTGGGAGAGAGTTTTACACAACAAGCCTTTTAAACCAAGGTGACCTTACAACACAAATGAACTTCAATCTGACGTAGTATAATTATTGTCCCATCCTTTGAGTAAAATTGTTTGTAGCTGACGTTCTTTGAATTTTTTTTTCCTTGTACAAATTTACAATAATATTTGATGGTTTTCCCAATTTTCAGGTAGTGACTCCTGCACATTTGTAAGTTAGTACAACTTTTTTGGTCTCACCCATTATTCTAAGGTCTGACTTTGCACATCTGTTGTCACTTTCTGTCGTATGGTTAATTTGACTAGTATTAACTTTCATTGGATATTAACCAAAGATTGCACGAAACACTTTATGTAACAGCCCGTCCCTAAAAATTATGGTTTTTATAATTTTAATATGTGGAATTACGAAAATGCCCTAGGGGCAAAGCGTAATTTTCGAGGACATATGTGATTCTTGTATATTTTGTCATGTTTCTTAACATATTTGGATAGATCTCGGCCTCACGGACATGTAGGCACAAATCGTTCGCGATTTGGAGTTATAAGGAAGGAGTTATTAACGTCCAAAGTTAGGGGTATTATTGTAAATTTGGTCCTAACTAGAATGCTCCAGATTTTGTGGAATAATCAGATGGTGCCACGTGTGTGGCTGAGATGGAAGAAAAGAAAAGAGAATGAAAGATGGACGGCTGCGATGAAAAGGAATGAAGAGAAAAGGAGGAAAGGAGGGAAGAAGGTGACCAATGGGGGAGAGAAGAAATGAGGGGAAAGGAGAGGAAGGGGGAGCGGGGGATCACTGACTTGCAAACTAGTAACCCGACCCAGTCGGTTTTCTTGTCATTTTCGACGGGTTTTAGCCCATTTTTCGGTGAATCACATCAAACCAACCCTTGTAAAACTCACCATGATCTTCCCTCTTCCTATTACACCCCAAAAATCAAGAGATTTGGCTTTGAAAATGGGAGAACCCGCACGATGGGGTACGGTGGTTTTGGGTTCGATCCACCTAAATCTAAAGCTAACCACATCCATCTCCACCACCTTTAGGCTTCCCTTGAGGTTTGGAACAAAGGGCAAACAAGTTTTAGGGTGTCGAAGTTGGTTTGAGGTCGAATTGAACACACCTAAATTCAAGGGTTTCCGTACGATTTGAGATAAATTGGGACTTTTCTAGGCCAAATTGGCCTTAGTCACAAGTATGAAAGTTGTTCCATTCATTAAGATCTTCATTCCTATAAATTTTGGTAATTTTTAGAAATAGTTGAATTTTTCAACGAGTCAGGGCGACCGACCGCCACCCGCGGCAGCGCGTGGCTAGAGCACTGACGATGTCGTTCTAAGTCCTATTAGATGCTTTGAATTCATAGTTGATGTCCTTATGATGTGAATGGATTATTGTGAATCTAGTTTGATTAAGGTACGTTGCTTGGTAAAAATATGAATCAACGATCCGATCGTTGGATCGTCACCAAACTTTAATATGTTTAGTACATAATATTAGAGGATCATAAGAACTTATTGACTTATTGATCGGGAATCCGACGTATGGATCTTCCCGAATTGGATTTGTATGTTTATAAAATAAAACGTTAACCGCCACTTGAAATTTCAATTGGCGGAGATCTAGTCGTTGGATCGTAATGAAAATTTAGTATGTTGTTCTAGAAGCTTAATGTGAATCTTGGGAAGTTACGGATCAGAAATCTGATATGCGGATATTCTGGATTGAGTTACGTAGGGTTGTGGACCCTACCGTTGATCTTTGACCGACGGTTGACTTTTAGTCAATGGGTCTCAAATCATTCTACAACGTCCTTAGGGGTGTGTTTTACGTGTTCTATTGATAAGGATTCTAAGGTGTGGTTTAATAATTGTTCTACGCACCGATTGTTCGTGACGTCTCGATATTTATGTTAGGGAGTCGTAGTGCGGACTCTAGGTGAGTGGGCCTTTGGTTTTTTGTATATATATATATATATATATATATATATATATATATATGTATATATGCTTTACATTTCCCAGAAATTGCTTTAAAAAGGGTTTTACATTCTTGAATATCACGTCAATTGCATTACACTTTGGTATATGCATTTAGTAGTTGCATATGTGTTGTGGATGCTGCGGACGCTCAGGTAAGTTCCATGTGAGTTATAGATTGTGGATGTGAGTTGCATGGTTATGATTACATTTGATGTATTTAGAGCTCGTAAACCTGCACCCCGGTGTTAATGTTTCCGCACGTGACCAGGGCACAATCCTTCATGTGATGTTCACCTCCCGCACCGCATGCTCAGCTTGGATCCAAGTTAGGTGCACAGTCTTGTCATACAGACTACTATAGATGGTTCCGACTCGTAGGTGACCCGTGATTATTCGCACAGTCTTCACGTGATCGTAGCACTTGAATGTACTTATTTACACCCAGTCATGTCGTACAGACCACTGTAGGTGGTTCCGACTCATGTGCAGGGATAGTTGATGAGCTATAGGTTCAGCTGTACAGGCCACAATAGGTGGATCCGGCTGACATATTAGTCTTCATTGATTTTCTTCATCTGGTTTACTTATTTCATTATGTTGAGATATTTGGCATATCATACATGTGGATTTTGCTATTCTGAGTATGGTTTCGATATAGATATGTATTCTATATTCTAGGAAACTATACGGGTTTTGCAGTGAGGGTTTATTATTATTTTTGGAAAGAGAAATGGTTTTTGAAAAGCTTTGTTTTTGGCCCACTCACGTTTTCTATTTTGCACCCCTCCAGGTTCTTGTACCAAAGTTTCTGTATCGACGAGGATTCATGGCATATCCCAGTACAAGTGGCTTCCTATGATGGTATAATCATTATCTTACTTTATTGTACTTTACTTATGCTCTGTAATCACGTGTGAAATGGGTCCATACCCACTCACCACGCACTCGTATACTTAGGCACTTTTAGGTTTAAATTGATTCACATTTTACACATCATCACACTTTATGGCTTTGTCACCTCCCAGGTGTCGGCCAGCACAGCTCGATTCGGAGTTCTAGTGGACATTCCGGATCAATGTGTGACACTTTAAATGTGTTGAATTAAAAAAAAAAAATTGTTACAAACACTCGTCGAACTACTATTTCAGCCTCATTAATGATTTTGCAGAGATGAATGCTTTTAACTACAAAAGCTCAAAATCTCTTGTAAGATTTTTGATACCATATTGAAAGTAGTTGAACACAAGACCTCATGTGTAAACCTGAATTCTTTTAACCAAATAAATTATAAGCCACTTGCAAATTTGGTACTTTTCCATTCTTAGATGAAATTAAACACCAACCAAAAGCGTGTATTAATGTTGTAGTAAAATTTTCTGGTGGAATTCCAATGCTTTTCTCTAGGCACTTTGAAATTCATCAACTTAGAAGGCTATAATTTCACATTGAAAGATATAAAAGGCCATACGCTGGGGATTCATCAACTGAGAGCCATACGCTTGACATTTAATGTTGAAGCCAATCTTGCATGCAATAGCTGCGTGTGGTGTTTTAGGGACGGAGTTAGAAATTATTTCTAGTAGTGTTTTAGGGGCAACTTGAAAAACAACTAAGAAAATCTTATTATAATATAATTTATACCTAATATAATAATATGATGATTTTAGATGATGATGTATCACAATTCTAAGGTTACAAAAATTTCAATGTAGTGGTGGAAAGTGGCAAATTGATGGAAAAATATTAAACATGAGAGGCAGAAGAGGGGTTTTTTTGGTTTCAATGACAGAACAAGAGCATTTTTGCTCATATTATATTTGACATAGTGTAGAAGTAATATGAATGTATGCTTGATGTTAGACACATATTTCTTTAAAGATAACAAGTGTTTATATAATTGCAGTATGCAGCTTAACCATGAATTACTTGAGTGGGGGCAACTGCCCCTAGTGGGCCTTCATTTGCTCCGTCCATGTGGGGTGTGACTGCTTTCACAAAAAAATACACTAAAAAGTTGGAGAATTAGCTATAATAAACATATTTTGATATTTAGTTTGCAAAAATGATCATTTTTTTTTCCAGTAACGATAATATATTGATCATCTATTGACAACATAACGATAACTTAAAAACAACACAACTACAATTTAATTGATCATTTTATGATCAAATTTCAAAATGTATTCATTGTACCTAAAGCTTTCTTGGACGTAAGTGAGAGTTGAAGTAGTGGCATAATTCATGTAGCCTATTTAACCACTCAATTATTTATAAATGTCATTTGGGATTGCGAGTCAAAATTCTAGATGATCATATATATCATAGTATAGATTAGAAATAGTGTCCGCGCGTTGCTGCGGGATTACAAACATGCGAGCATAATATATATAGGTATTTGAAGAATGATGAAGCTTGAATCAAAGGTGTATAAGGGCTTGTGAAAATGATGCATTCAAACAAAACTTTGAATGAAAGTAAAGGAATAGAAAGAGAAAAATATGACACATACCATTTGTTTGGTGTTAACCAAACTCATTCAAGAATGTCCATTAAACCGTAAACAACAATAGAAATTGAGGATCAGAAAGAATTAGACAAAATCACATATTTGAAATGAAAGATCAAAGCTGTCCAAATACCAAACTATTCATTAAAAAGACTGAAAATTTTAGGATTAGATGAGTAAATCAGTGAGTTTTGTAAAATCAAAACAAAAAAACTTTTTTCTTGCGTCAAAATTTGATGTCATTGAATCAAACTGAAAGTATAGTAATGTTATTAGATTTTTTTTACTTCAAAATTTGATGTCATTGTTTAGGAAACCACCTTTATACGTATGAACTTCATCCTATTACCGAATAGTTATTGGAAACGGTTTGAGTTATAAAACCTGACTCTTATCAATAGCTAGGATCAAATCCTGGGTAAGAAATTCTTCAAATCAAAGCAAAAAACCTAAAGATGGCTACTAAATTCAATCAAAATTAAAATATAATTACTCTTAGGCATGTTTTTTTTTCAGGAATCATAAAAACTTGAAAATATCCTAAACAGACTCTTACACCTCATGTATTCAACAGAGCTTGAATTTCTAAAGGAAAAACTTGAAATCATATAAGTAAGAGTTGTGTTCCCGTTGGCAGATAAAACCGAGAAAGGCAAAGCTTTTCAAAATTCTAATAACTTTACATATTATCAATTTCCCAACAAAATACATGGGTTCCAACACTAACAGCATAAAAACTTTTAAAATTGCAATCTAAACTAATGTTTTCTCTCTTCCTCTCCCTGTTCGTATTCCCTTTGTCACATAAAAGGCAGAAAGACAAAGCTTTCTAAAATTCCAATGACTCCTCTCATTTCTTCCCAAAAAATACAAATCCATTTTAATCCAACAATTATCATTGCATCCCCAAACTGGAAAAAAGCAGAAGGACAGAAAATGTACCAAAAATATAACAGCAGTGTCACAGGTGCTAACAAATCTTAGATTTATTAACTGAGCAACCAAAAATACTCTTTTAGCCAAGAAAGCCCAATAAAGCACCATAACTGACAGCACAACGAAAGCATGTGTACGCGCGCGCGCATGTTATTTATGAATACTTAAATATACATAAATGTATAAAGAGAGCGAAATCGTCAGGGTTTTATCCAAATTAGCAAAAATCCAAAATAAAAATTGAAAGGCAACCATTGTAAAATACACCTTAGCTGAATAACATCTGTTCCACAGCGATCTGATGACAGGCCGCGACCAAACGGGCTGGAAATCGGCCAAAAATCCGGCCATAACCCAGAAATCTCATACGGCAAAAAAGACTAACACTGTGAATTCTTGGCCCCCTGATCGCAACTTTGGAAACCACTTTTGTGAGTCTCCTAAAAAAAACCCTAGGTTTAAATAGATGTAGAACGGCTGTCAAAGCAGAGATCACAAAGAAAATCCACGAAATCAGGAACTCTTCCCACGAAACAAAGAATAGAATATCGGAGAGAATTAAGGATTTGAAAAAACAATGGGCAATACCAAAAGGGTAGAGCAGAAATCAAGAAAGCAAACCAACAGAGAAATGCTCTAATGGGGAATAAGACTCTCAAAGTTAAGAGAATAAAGATGGCGGACACGCGGACAACACGGGCAAAAACATCTTTTTAGGGTACGAAGCAAGCCAAACAAAGGAACACAAAAGATTGACCTAGGGGCAGTTCCGCCCTTTTACTATTTCTAAATAGTGCTAAAACTCAACTGAGTTTTAGTATATATAATATATAGGAGTCAAACTTGTCAAAAGTTAGGCAAAAAATGGTCCCCGCTTACCAGTTTATCGAAGACAAACCAGGAGGATCTTTTCTATGAGGATCTTGGAGATCCTCTAATCATATCTGTTCATCATACATTGTGCAATCAGAAATCAATTGTAAATTTTTGTTTTTAAAATTGAATATAAACAGTACCTGACAAAAATTGACTGCACGATATATATTAATGGATGTGATTGAAGGATCCCAAAATCCTCATAAAGAGAATCCGACGAGGATACTCTCTCGAAGACAAATGGCAGCATTCAAGTCTTCAGGCCTTTGAACCAAAAAAAAAAAAAAAAAAGTCTTCAGGCCATGTTTAGTGGACTGAGATCCTCTTCGGATCAGTCTCATGGGGATTTAGCAAATCAATTGAATGTAGACGCTGGTACAAATCCAAAGGCTAAAAAAGTTTTCTCCTACAATAACAGCATATGTTTCTTCCTTCTCAGTTTTGTCTTCCCAAAAGTCCCACCCTTCACGGCCATGTCAACTCTCGCTCGCCTCCGAAGGCACAATCTTCGTTCAATTTCCCTCTTATGCTTTGTTTCGTTGCTAATTAATTAATGAAATTTCCAAAGTTTTGAAATTCTATGACTGGTTTGAGATTTTGAGTTTCCTTGGATTTTTCCGGCAACCAAACACTGCAAGTTATTGCTATGTCTGATTAGAATGGTGATTTTTTGTTATAGGATACGAGAACAAGTCCAATTGAAATCCGATTCCAAAGAAATCAATCGCATTCCGATCTCAGTAATCGCCATCTCTCTCACCACTCTTCAAGGTTCTTTCTCCCATCCTCTTTCCTTATGGTTGGGCTGCAGAAATTTGAGTATATAGAGCAAGAATTTGCAGACATGGGAAAGAGAAGGAGAAGAAAAGATAGCAGCATAAAAAGAGAGAAGGCCACCTAGCGTGAAACAAATTAAAACAAAAATAACTTTTGACCCTTGGATTTGTACCATGGGTTAATTGATCCGCAAGTTCCTCACGGAACTGATCAGGAGAGGGCCTCAGTTTTTCTTAGGGCTGGTTCGGGTTGGGATCCTGAACCGAAACCCCTAACCCGAATCCCAAACCAAAACATTTCGGGATGAGATTTTATATCCCAAAACCGAACCGAAACTATTCATTTCCCGAAATTCAGGATTCTCGAAAGTGTTTTGGGATTTTCGGGAAACTTCGGGATTGGGCCTTGAAGCCCAAAATGTTGGGCTTTTTAAACATTTTACAATTTTAAGCTCTTTAACAAGTAAGCCCACCCATTTTTCAGGAAAAAAAAAATTAACATTTGCAGGCTTGCGGCCCACTGCCCGCACAACCCACCTGTTTCAGTCTCACAATCACATAAATAAATTCAATTCAATCAAAGTTCACCACAATTTCATCTTATAATTTCAATTTTCATACCAAGCAAGCAACAACTAATAAGTTAAGCTTAAGTTCACAATTGTGTACCAAACTAGTTAATTAAAAGTGCATGCAACCAAAATGAAATAAGTTAAGTTTTACAAACCAAACTTCCGAATGAATTTGGATTAAGTTACAAACCAAAAGAAAAACATAGTTTATAAGCAAAAAAGTGCATGCAACCAAAATGAAGCTTAAGTAAGTTCATTCCCTTTTGCCCCTTCGGCCCCTTCCCCTTGTTGATGAATGACCCGTTGCCGTTGATGGTGGACCCCTTCCTCTTGTTGATAATTGAACCTTCCTTTGTGTTGGTGTAGATGCTCTTGAAATGGGTAGTCGCGGAGGTAGTGATGAGCGACGTTGAACTTAAGGTGGTGGAGGAGGTGGCATTTCATAATAATATATTACAACCACAGTTCAGCATATATATAATATTCATATATCTCGTATACTGATCAAACACATATATATCACAACCATAAACTGATAGAGTGCACATTCCATAAACTGATCCACAAACACATATATATCAAACACATATTTATCTCTGATCCATAAACTGATAGAGTGCACATTCCATAAACTAATCTATAAACACTTGTATATCAAACAAGTGCAGTAGGAAACTAACATGTTGCACAGTTGGCAATAAGAGAATAGGCTGAATAGCTACGGTGTGCTTTGATGAAAATGCTTTGATAAAACAGTAACAAATGTAGTAGGGAACTCACACTTGCTCTTAGATATTAGTTTCATTATATGATTGCCTATTATTATGCATAAAAACAATAGTTCATGTATGACACTGAAGATGTATGTTGGTTTTTTTCTTTTGAAAAAGATTTTAAAGTGGTTTTTTGGTTTTTTTTTTCTTTTAAAAAAAAAGATTTCAAAGTGGTTTTCTAGTGTTCAAACTTCAAACGGATTGAGAAATAACTTGTTTGTCATAAGAATAAAACTATTTTAGTTATAGTTTGGAATGAAATAACTCAATAAGCATGCAGAGCATAATCAAATTTATGAAAAGGATATCCGATAGTTTCACAATTGTTTAGGCGAAACTGATTTTCCATATGTTGAGATAAATTTGGGTTTAAGGGTACTTAAAAATAGCGAGTACATAAAATAAAACAATATATGATGCAGCTTTTATCGCAAAGCCCTGCACTTACCCACCCTAATTTGAAACCCACAGTCCCTTAGATATCCTACATGCAGGTCCTAAACTTACCCACCCTAATTCGAAACCCACAGTCCTCAAACCCTTAAACATTCGACAAAACCCCAGTGAAAATCAAATTAATCAACATGAAATTTAACTTAAACACTAAAGAACAAAACCCTAGTAAAAATCAGAAACCCTTACCTGGATTTTGGGACTTGATTGGTGTCGGATTCGCTTCTTCCAGCGTCTGCGTCTCTGTGTATGTGGCCGGCTGGATGAGCGCCATTGAAGTGGACGGAGGACGGAAGGAGCAGCGTGAGTTGATGGAGGTGCGGAGCAGCGAGAGCACGAGCAACTTTGGGAGATTAAGTGTGAGACTGTGAGAGTGAGCGACTGAGAGACCACAAATGACCTAACTCCATGGACGGTTGGATTAGATCTTAACCAATCCAACGGTCCAAGTAATTTCTAATTATAAATTAAAAATAAATAAATATATATATAGTTTGGGATTACCAAACGCTTTCAAAGATGTGGCCGAATCCCAAACTGAAACTTTCGGGATGGGTTCGGTTTCGGTTACCGAATTTTTAGGGAAATTCGGTTCTGGCATTTTTCGGTCAAATTTCGGGATGGGTTCGAGATGGTTCGGGAAAAAATTCCACCCCTAGTCCTTCTTTAGTTAGCGCTAAAAAGTTTGCCCTGACAATATTTTTTCAATCTCCAATATACACTAGTAGTTTATTGTATTTTGAGAGGAAAAACGAAGGCAACCTCCTTGCTTCAAACGAAATTTATACATTTTCGTGAAAAATATGGCCCGGAGACTTGGTGCGTATAATTAGACCAACATGTAATGTATAATTAGACAAACTTTTGTATATTTTCTGTAGTACATTTGGTGCGTATAACTAGACCAACATGTAATGTAAATTCTGGCATTATCAATTAACATAAAACTCTTTTTGATGATTGCCAATTATCATGGAAAGGCTACAACTTCCATACGACTGCTCTTTCTGCAGCTTGTGTTTCTATATTACTATTTGACAGAATTAATAAATTACAAAAGTATAACATATATATACTCACCTATAAGATTGAATCCGGATTTCCACTCCGGATTCTCTTTGTGAGGATTCTGGATGATCCTAAGGATCCGTGAATCGTGTTTATTTATCATACATCGTACGGTTAGAAATTATTTATATATTTTTTTTTTTTACATAAAATTGCACACAAACAGTACCTAACAAAAACTGACCGCACGATGTATGATGAACAGACACAGTTCAAAGATTCCTGGGATCCTCTTAAGGAGGATCCTGTTGGTATAAGATTAACTTGATCCAATTTTCAGCCGAAAAAAGTACAACAAAAATGAATCCTAATCATTAAAGACGAACCCTGCATTTGCAATCTTCTCCTTGAATCTTCCCGCTTGAAAAATTGTACCTATGAATCCTAATCATTAAAGACGAGCCCTCCGATTGCAATATTGTCCTTGAATCTTCCCGCTTGAAAAATTGTAGCTCACGGTACAATTCAATTCAACCACTACATTTTTCTTGACCGTGGCGACTTTCACCGTACCCTGAATACTCGTATAAGTCGTCATGGTCAATTCCCCTATAGCCACCTCACTCATGAACCCCGGCACGCCCAAGATCTTCCCAGGAACAATATCCACCGTAACATTCATCCTCGACGTCCGCCTCGACTTTGCCACTCCCGCCGGAGTCCTCGCTTCGCCGACCTCCGTCCCCCTGTAGTAAACCATAGTGGTGGCATTGCTATACTTGAAAGATGCCACGTTAGGGTTCTTGATGGAGACATCCGCAAGAAGTGTTATATTAGTATCCGTACGTAGGGTTCCGTTGGAAAACTCCAGCCGTTGGACTGTGACCTCGTTCATCTTGATCTTCGGATCCTTTACGTGAAACATGGTGAATCCGAGGACTATGGCTGTTACAGCTATGATTAAGAACACGGCAGAGACACAGCCACAACATTGTATGTATTTTCTTTGCCCGAGCTTTATGTGCAATGAGACGACTTGCTCTTCATCACTGCGGAGATGGTGTGAGTTTGCTGGGGCTAAAGGCTTGACTTGTTCTTTCGGAGAAGCCATGTTGACGAAGTTAAAAGACGCAAAAGTGGTGGCCGAAGATATATAATTGGAAATGGAAAGGGTGATGAGTTTCATGGAAATTGTGATTTTGTTCTTGTGGTGGTGTTTGATGGTGAAATGTTGGAAAATTTTAGAGTCTAGACGAGGTAGCACAAGTTGCACGGCTAGACTTTTGACTTTTGGGTTGTTTTCTTTTCCAAATGCTTTATTTTGAAATGGTTTGTGGAAGCTTCATTGAATGACGAATATATTGTGGTTCAAATATTAATTCTAATAGACAACATTAGGGAAATTGAGGCTGATATTGACATAACTTGTTAGGGGTTGAAAAAATGCTTACAATTTAGGTTTTGTGGGGTTAAACATTTGGTAGAAAAAAAAAAGTGGGAATGCTTTGTAAATGAGAAAAGTCACAATGTGAAAAGCTGAAACTGACATAAGACCTGAATTTCGCCTGGCCGAGAAACTTGAGTTCCTACTGAAAGTCTTTTCATTTTTATTATGGCTGTGCTGGTATGGTGTGGAAAGCCACTTAATGCAACGAAGAATGTAGCCACTTAGTACTACAGTTTGGTAGTATTTCTTTTCACTTAGAAGTGAGAGGTCTTAGATTTGAATCTCGTGGATGATGAATTCGATATCAAATTAGGTTGCCCATTTTGTGGTTTTGCCGAACCTCCCCCTCCTCTTAGTGTAAAAATATCGACGTACTTAAAAAAAAAAAAAAAAAAAAGCAATGATCAATGCATTAAAAGGTGAATCGTTAAAAGGTAGAAGGCAAAAAAGGTGAATCATTCATAATCCTAAAATTACTTCTCCCTAACTAAGATTTTAAAATAAAACAATTGTTGTAGTCTATTTTATCTGACAAGGGAACAGGGTTCGGCGGCAAAGAGAGAGAGAGAGAGTAGAAAGAGATGTGTTTGTAGAATTATGTAGAGGAACGTGTGTGTTATTCCCCCTACATAGTGCCTTTATTTATAGTAATAAGAGGGAGAAGAAATCCTTCATCCCCAAGGAATACAAGTCCATATATGAAAGAATAACTAGAATCAAATCTAATCTAGGATTTACACAATCACACTTAAATAAGAAGTTTATAACACTCCCCCTTGAGTGTGTAAATTCAGCATCATGTAGAAGTTGAGGAAGTCGACTCGTCGGCAATGATTGTGGGAACAACGCTATTCTCAATAAGGTAGGAAATTGCATAAGGAAGTAAGTCTGGCAAAAACCCGAGTCGGGACAAAATCCATAGTACTGGTTTGGTACTGAGGTGCTTTTATAAAAAGTGCGTATCAAAAAAGCTGAGGTCAAAAATGTGTTTGGTAAACACTTAAAAACAGCTTATTTTCACAGTTTTGGGTGAAAAAAAGCTGAAAACATGAAGCTGTAACAATGAGCTTATTCTCACAACACAGTAGAAACAATTTTTTTTCAAAGCACAGCAATACCAAACTAGCCCATAGTCTAAGGAAAAATGCGCGAGTAATGCAAAGTCAAAAGAAACATCTACAAGACGTCATTAGGGATATGATCAACCCAAGGTGAGTGCCTCATCAAAACATTGTTAGGTAGGAAAAACCCAGTGGAAAAAATGCTCCAATTCGTAGGAAAAAAGAGTACATTAAGATCAAGCAAGTATACTTCAGGATACTCCCCCTGAGCTTGACACAATTCCAAAGAGAACTAATAGTGTTACAACTCAGAAAGTTTACGCATACCAATTCCTTGAACAAGCCTTTGAAACGTTTCCTTCAGTAGTGATTGGTGAAGAGGTTGGTTAGATTGTCTTGTGAATGGATTTGTGAGACTTCAATCTTCTAATGCTCTTGTTGTTGATGTGAGATGAAGAACTTTGGTGCAATGTGCTTGGTGTTGTCTCCCTTGATGTAACCCTTCTTGAGAGGTTCGATGCATGCTGCGTTGTCTTCATAGATCGTCGTTGGGACATCAACGATGGGGTAAAGATCGCAAGAGCTTCGAATATCACCCATAACTACTTTCAACAAAAGTTGCTTCATGTAAGGTGAGAATTTCAGCATGGTTAGACGAAGTGGCAACTAAGGTCTATTTACTTGACCTCCAAGAGATTGCGGTGCCTTAAACTGTAAAGACATAACCCGTTTGAAAACACACCTTATGTGGATCAGATAAGTATCATATGTCAACATAACCAACAAGGCAAGAATCGACTCGAGATAAGAGAGTGCGGCATCACTTGAGGATTCGTAGGGATAGAACAAGCTCAAATCCGTAGTACCCTTAAGGTAGCGGAAAATGTCTTTAACACCAGTCCAGTGTCTGTGTGTTGGTGCATTACTATATCTTGCCAAAAGATTAACAACGAAGGAGATGTCGGGTCTAGTGTATTGAGCTAAGTACAATAAAGCGCCTATCGCACTTAGATAAGGAACTTCAGGCTCCAAAATCTCTTCATCATCATCATTCGGACGGAAGGGATCTTGTTTTGAATCTAGCGATCAAACGATCATAGGAGTACTCGAAGACTTCACTTTATCCTCGTTAAAGCGATGCAACACCTTCTGGGTGTAGTTCGATTGATGTATTAAGATTCCATCCGAACGGTGTTCTATCTCAAGACCGAGACAAAATCGAGTCTTTCCTAGATCTTTCATCTCAAATTCCAACTTCAGGTGCGCGGCAGTGCTCGCAAGTTCTTCAGGAGTTCAGATGAGGTTTATGTCATCGACATATACTACAATTATCGCAAAACCGAAATGTGACTTCTTAATGAACACACAAGGGCATAATTCATTGTTCACATATCACTGACTAGTTAAATACTTACTCAGACAGTTATACCACATTCTTTCGGATTGCTTCAAACCGTAGAGTGAACGCCTCAGCTGAATTGAGAGCGTGTTCCGGGGTTTGGAAATATTTGATCCAGTCAATGTAAGTCATTCGGGAACTTTCATATAAATTTTTGTATCAAGATCCCCATAGAGATACACATTTAGTACGTCCATCAACTGCATACTCAATTTTTTGGAAATTACCAAAATAATAAGGTAGCAAAAAGTAATCACATCCATAACGGGTGAATAAGTTTTGTCATAGTCAATCCTGGGGCGTTGTGAGAAGCCTTGCGCAATAAGACGAGCTTTGTAACACACAATTTCATTCTTCTCATTACGCTTCTAAAAGAAAACCCATTTGTAGCCAACAGGCTTCTTGTGCTTGAACCTCTACATAAACTAAGCATGGTGGGAATAACTTAACTAAGTGCAATGGTGCCAACATGATATAATTCTGAGGCATTCATTCTCTAGAGGCCAAACTAGATGGGTAATTACAAGAGTTGTAAATGACTAAAGTGTTATTCTCTCATCATTATTTTTGCTAACCAACATGATATAATTCTGAGGTGGGCTTGGTAATGGTGAGTCTCCCATACCCCGCTAAGAGTTCAACATAACTCTCGGATTCTATTGAGGGATATGGAATTTGCCAAAAATGGTGGGTGGTGTCATTCGGTTTAAAGACCAGAATCGTGTGACTTAATCAACAATCAAACTAATTTATTTTATTGTTTATGTATTAAGATATGGTTGGAAGCACGTTCGCGAAAATACTCGACAAACATTGCCTAGAGGGGCATAATTTCCCAACCTGGTATCGTAATGTCAAGATTCTCCTAACATTGGAGAAGATTATTTACGTACTTGACAAGCCTCTTCCTGACATACCTCTTGGCCCTGAGGCCACAGAGGATGAACGTGCTAAGTATGACAAGCATGTTGAGGATGATACACAAGCCAAGTGCTATCTGTTGGCTTCCATGAATGAGGAGCTACAGAGACAGCACGAGGGCATGGACAGTGCATTTTCCATAATACTTCATCTTACGGAGTTATATGGTGAAGGGACGCGCAACCGTCGCTTTAACACTGTTTGTGAACTTGTGAAGACCAAGATGGTCAAAGGGGCTCCAGTGCATCAACATGTACTGAAGATGATAGGATTCATAGAACAACTGGAGAACCTAGGTACTCCACTTGACGGGGAATTGGCCCAGGACTTTATATTGGCTTCTCTTCCTGATTCATTTTCGCAGTTCGTAATGAACTACAACATGAATAAGATGGATCATACTCTCTCTGAGTTACTAAATATGTTAGTAACTGCTGAGAAGACTATGAAAGAGAACGTTGTAGGGACTGTTGCAGTAGCCTACAACAAGCCATCCTCTTCCAATCCTAAGCCGTATGGCAAAGGAAAGGGGAAGGAGATAAAGTCTCCCACTCCTAAGCCGAAAGGAGGAGTGAAGAAAAAGAAAAAGGAAATGGAGCCCAAGGGGACTTGCCACCACTGTGGAAAGGAGGGGCATTGGAGGAGGAATTGCAGGTTTTACCTTGCAACTCTTAAGGACAAACCAAAAGGTATGGTTTATGTTCTTATCTTCAATTCTAAATGTTAGATCTTCTAAATATTTATATTTGATATAAAAGGCTAATCACTTGTATAATTGTATATAGGTGGAGAAGCCAAGTAGAAGAAGAACAAGCAAAGGAAAAGTGGAGAAGGGTTCGATCACCATGTTTTTGCTTACTACTTCGGAAGTTTGTTAGGCATTTAAAAATTGTCTTTAATCTCTCTTATTTTGTTAAGAACTTATTATGTGGCTTCATATGATGGATGATCACTAATATTGCCTAAATGTATGAAGGTATTTTAATTAGTCTCTAAAAGTATAGAGCTAATGTCTTTTGTATTAAACATTATGAATGTTTGAATTATCATATTAATGTAATGTGAAGAATGCCTTCTAATATATTATTTCCTTAAGGTAGTGTTATGAATTGAATATTGTCTTGTTGTATCCTAGTTGAGATACAAGAATTATATCACATTATAATGATATAAGTAATAAGAAAAAAGTTTCTTATATGGTTATCACTTAAACCACAATAATCAAGGTCACTCTTGATTCAATTAGTAGTTTTGAACAACTAATTGGGCATTCTTAAAATTGTTTTAAAATGTTAAGTGTGTTAGTGATTAAAACCAAGAAAGAAGTGTCTAAATCTATAAAAAGTTTAAAGATTTTAATCACTTAATAACAAGGCATCAACTTAATGAAGGTTGAAACAAATAAGCTTGAAAGGTTTTAAAGCTACTACACAATGTCCTCTACCCGTATATTCCACGTTTATACATTTTTGAATGTATGAAATTATTTCTCATTAAAGTCATGAGAAATAGTGGGAGGTGTAAAAATGGATATAAACTTGAATATGATTGGTTTATAGTTGTCTAAATAATAATAGTATTTGACTATTATTAAGAGTTTGTAATTTTAATTGTTAAAAGACTCAAGCTCTTCAAAACGTTAAATTCTATGTTGTGTAACATTCTAAAGAATAGTCTTTGAATGTTGGTTTCGTCAACCTAGCATAAAATGGTTATATGTTGGAAGTTGTCCATCATTCTCTTTTATGAGAACAAGCTAATAACAAAGCATATGGACAAGTTGATGAAACAAAAGGGAATAGTTTCAAAATGAGTCACAACATATAGTTTAACAACAAGACAATCCAAATTCGTCACCTCATGGTTCAAATCATAAAATGAAGATTTAAGAAAGCATTTTCCTATATGATAGAAAATCATTTTCATATCCCTTATAATGAATGTGTCATAAAATCACAAAAGGGACACATGTATGGACTTGTGAGTAGATATCCAAAAGTGAAAAAACCATGGGTTATCACTTTAAAATATTACTATATCCCAGGATCAGAACCAAAGCAACTGATAGCGTGCATTCACTTAGGTTACGAACCAAAGTGAAAATAACCCATTTTAACAAATGGAACTTCATAATGGATGAAGTACTGATCATATGAATGTATTGTTAGTATCGTACTACAATGGTCTCAAGGTTGGAGCAAAGTTTGTATAAAGTATACAAACGAAATATATAATGATATATTGTTTTAGAAACTGCTTCAAAAGGTGTTTTGAATGGAAAGGGTTCTTTTAGAACTAATGATTGAATCCAAACCATAAGGTCGTTAGTAGGACACTACGACGTAATGGGGCAATAGCTCAAGCCATGGAATCAAGGTCTCATCAAAGTATTCGAACACAAGAAAGAGACATCATCAAAATGTTTTAGAAACATTTGATAAGTAAATCCCTTTTAAATTAAAAGGTGATTAATACATAACCAAGTTAACCTACGAGCATAAGCTCACTCAACTAGCATGTATAAGATACACTAGAGATTGACTTTAGTGCAAGTGGGAGATTGTTGGAAATATGCCCTGAAAGTCAATCTTTGGAAGAAACCTTTCAGGACAATGAATTGATGTATATATGACTCTTATACATCGGAAGGCAAAAATACTAATTAGGACTATCCCAATGAACAATATATGTCCTAAATAATGAATCCATGGACAATGGATCGATGGAAGAAGTAACCTAATGATGTTAGATTACAGAGACCTTCTTCTCATAACCATCATGTCCAAAAAGGTTCCTGGTCATAGGATTGTCGGAGGGATACTGACAATCCATAGACCGGTACATACTATGTCCGCTTCAATTGGAAGGATGGAAAGTCTCATCCCATTCGTGTAGCGACACTAAGACAAGCATGTAGGTGCTCATTAAGGGAATGAGTTCACTGAACACAATCGAACGAGAGTACTTGCATGGAGGTCTACTCACATGTCAAGCAAGTAACTCTAATGGTTGGAATAATGTAAGTAATCCTTTGACCTGAGGCATCGTCGTTGTCTTGTGGTTAAGTACTTAATCTTTGATTATGTTAAAGTCATTCCGTTCGCAAGTGTCCAAGGCATCGTTGGGGTTAAGCCACTTAGCCATGAAGGCAAGTGAATGCGCAACAAGGAATCTCTAATCCTCGATAAGAGAGGATGAATACTCTAAGATATGATTTGGGAATCTTCGGCCGAAGTATCGAGCGTAATAAAGGAAAGCGTTCCTATACGTCTCAAATGAATCATATAAGAAGGAATAAGGGGTTTGACATTATAAATCCATACCCTAGTAATGTGATTGAGAGTATTGTTTTAGAGAAGGATCGAATTACATTGTAATTCCAACTGAATAGGTTCTCCGAATAACTTCTACATTAGCTTGGGTAGCCATGATATATGGTTAGATGTCACTCATGGCTTGTGAGTTCTTCTAGATGATTAAATGTAGTCATCAAAAGGAAGGAGAATTAAAAGTAAGTTTTAATTCACTAAGTGATTGGATAATCAATTGGATTGGTGCCAATCACCTCACTGCCTTGCTAATTAGAACCTAAAAGATTGTTCACCAATACACTCTTGTAGTGAGTAACTAATGGATGAAGGAAATAATTAATTGGATTAATTAAGTGTTTTGATTAATTTAGAAAGTCTAAAGAAATCATAAAAGCGATAAAGATCGTTTTGGGCTTAAAGAAACGTTCGGGTTTAATTAGGCCCATTGGGCCAAAACCCATTGGGCTTTTATTCAAGCATTGGATGACTTGAAATAATTAAAAGCCCAAAGCCCAAACCAAACACATATGGCCGGCCACCAAGGGAGAGATGGGTTAAAATGTTGACTTGTTTCTTTTGTCTATAAAAGGAACTTAATAACACAAAGTTCATTAGGGTTTTGATGTGTTCTAAAACAACAAAAGAGAAAAAGAAAAGCTCTCTCTCTTGAACACAAAGGGCCGGCCACCAAGGGGGTGATTTAACTAATCATCTATACACCATTTTGGTTATTCCTTCATCTTTCTCATTACAAAGTGGGTGAGGATCTTTAGAGGTTTTCATATCTTTGGAAACTTGAAGAGAACCTAGGAGCACTTACTATACAAAGTGGAGGAAGCAAGGAGGGAGGCTAGGCTCAAGGAGTTTGAGGAGCAAAGATCTTGGAGGTGGTCCATCCTTGGTCTAAGATCTAGATCAAGAGGTATAAAACTAAACCTCTAGTTTGTTCTTCTTATAAATTTTGTTTTGATGCATCTTATATAAACCTATGCATCTTGAAGGGGATTTGCATGACTATAGCTTTGATAAAATGTATGACATGCTTCCGTTGCTTTCGTATATAAATTTTGAATTGTATATGCATGCTAGTCACTAGAAATCCCACATGAATCTCATAGATTTCCCTTCACTGGCATACTCTGAGCTATACTCTGGAGATCTAATATGTGCTGCACTTCAGTTTCAAATTGAGCAGCGTGGGGATCTAAATGAGACAAAGTGGGAGTCGTCCACGATAATTCACGTAGTTCTTTAAGAACATTGATGTTCTTATCTCCCTTTAACGACGGGAAAATTGTCTCATAGAAGTGACAATTTGTGAAATGAGGGGTAAACAAATCGCTTGTCAAGGGTTCTAAGTAATGAATAATCGAAGGAGAATCATATCCGACATAGATTCCCATCCTTCGCTGAGGCCCTATGTTTGTACGTAAAGGTGGTGAAATCGGCACATAAACCGCATAACAAAAAACGTGCAGGTGTGATATGTCGGGTTTGTATCCAGTAACGAACTGAAATGCGCTATATGGTTGTGTCGCAACAGGCCTCAGGCGGATCAACATGGTTGTGTGCAATATTGCATAGCCCCAAGCAGCGATTGGGAGCTTGGTACGTATTACCAACGATCGAGCAATCATTTGTAAACACTTAATGAAGGCCAGGCCGTTTTGGGTGTGAACATGAGGTACTGGATGTTCAACTTCAACCCCAATAGACTTGCAATAGTCATCAAAAGTTTTAGATGTGAATTCTTCAACATTATCTAATCAAATAGATTTGATTGGATAATCAGGGTGGTGATTAACTTGTCTCCTTAATAAATGAGGAGTTCATCTCCAACTGACTATGTAAATGATTCAATTTACTATTAAGGTTCTAAAAGACGCTAGGTGCTAGTTGGGCGGCATACTGGGGTCTAACGCCTAGGCGGGGGCCTAGGTGAGCTAGGCGAAGTTAAGTAAATTTATTATATGTCATATAAATAAGTGTCTATTTATACTTAAAAAAAGATGCATAATTGTATGGGGATACATACATTGCAAAAAGAAAATGAAATATAAATTATAGAGTATTAAAACATATTGTGCACATGGGAAACAAGCATATAATGAGCATTCGTTTGAGTATTTAACAACTCTCTTACATTTTATTGAAAAAAAGTAAAATGTAAGATGAAAGTTATTAATTTTTTGTATAAGTGAGAGTTGCGACCTATGTGGGTACATATGCAGGTCTAGGCGGGTGCCTAATAAGGTCTAGGGGTCATTTCTTAATCTTCAAAGGCCTAGGTATTAATCGAGATGGTGGCTAGCCGCCTATCACCGTCGAGATGGTGGCCAGCCGCCTATCACTGTCCCTAGGAGGGGATTTTTAAAATAGTTTTCACTATGTAGCTAAACGAATATAGTGTTGTTGTCCAATGAAATATGTAATCTTGCCTGATAAAAGTACTAAACACTAGAAATTCAATTTGTTCAGTTTTTTTATATTTATTTTCAAACGGTTAAAAGGTCATCCTTGTAAACAATCACTAAAATCAAAGGTGGTATATCCATTAAATCATGATGAGACATTTGTAACCGTCCAAACTTTCATCCAATAGCCTAATCCCTAAAAGATTGTTGTTGGTGATTTTTGGCGTATGACATCTCATACTATATTCAAACAAGTTTCATGGTTGGATCGTCAAAATTACTTTCATAGATTGCATATTCCATCAAAACAATAGATTCAACAAACATTTGTATTAAATAGAAAGTAAGATTTGTGGTAAGCATATTGTAAACATTTAAAATTGATGATCAGGTTCATTCATTGTCTTGTTCTAGGATCGAGAAGTGTAGTTATAAACAATCATCAAAATGGGAGCTAAATATTCATTAAATCGTGATGATTCATTTCTAACCATCAAAAGATTTCGTCTCGTTACTAATCCCAGAAGTTTCACTTGGATGATTTTTGGCATATGCCATCTTGGAGTATACACTAGCTACATTGACAGTTGGAAAGTTGAAATTAATTTCACAAACTGTATCAAAGGAATTGAACATGCCAAAATATCACTTTTGCCCGACAAACTATTGCATTTTGAGTGATGAACCCCAAACCTTAATCATAAAATACACCTTTGCCCGATGAATGCTTCCACTTTAGCCAATGAACTTCTTATTAATTCGTCGGGTAATATTTTTAATGTTTTATTATTAATTCATCGAGCAAGAGTATGTCATATTACACTGTACTTTCACGTGTTTCAATTCATTAGGTTTCGTAAGCATACATTTAACAATTCCCATCACGTCGTAATTCTGATTGGTTATATTGCACTCTACTTTCATGTGTATCAACTCCACAATGGTTGTTAGCACCGAAAAATTTTGACAACCGGGGTACAATTATCACTAAGCTTCTTTCAACAATCTATTGAAACTCTTGGAGTCATTGGACGACTCATTGTCCGCATTGAGCGAAGCGTTAGGGAATGCATCATTCAATATGTCCATCATTAGATCATCTTTAATATGTCAATCATTTGACCATCATCATCCATACTAAGCTTCTTTCTATGTTTTGGTTTGCGATTACACAGTTATTTTCAATCATAAAAATTTAGCAGCATTTCCCTAGGGTTCTTCAAGTACACGACGTAAATATTATGAACAACTATCTAGTATGTGCTCGAAGAACACTAAAGGATACAATTGAGTTTTCCACGATCGAAACTTATCCATGTTTATAGCAAATCCTAAACACATACTAGTGCACTCGATCTCGAACTGGATAGTTCAAGAATTAGTTAGATAGCGGAGACGCATAATGTATCTACATGGACATCCAACGGACTCTCAAATGGGTGTTGAGCAAAAATTGTCACAAGAACAAGTAATTCACTCGACACAATTTCACCCTCGTTCGTTTTTACAAAGATGGTTTTATTATTTTGAGTTCGACTCATTCTAGACTACGCGTTTATTAACTACGACCCTTTGATTCTAACGTGAAAAATATGATATTTGGGGATTCCTGTTTTTGTTTCATTTTGTGACTGCACCTAGGTTGAGCCCTAGATTGCCTACGTATGGTCAAGTCACTCGTAGTTTATGATTTTGGTATTTGGATTTTTAGTGAGTGAATGACCCATTAAAAAGGATTTGGTGTTTGATTTATTTGGATGCACTTAGTTGAATGAACTAGGGATTATGTTTGGTGTTTGAGTTTTACGGTTGTGTCTAAGATGCGGTACTAGACTGCCTACGTATCCTTGACGGGATCAAACTGATGTATTTCGAAATGATTTTGTGGGAATTTGATGCCTTATGCAATTTTAGCTCGTGCAGACAAGGAGCATTTAATGTCTTATGCAGTTTCAGCTCGTGTGGGTGAGGACTTTGAGCCATTGGAGCTAAACGCGGCTTCGTGCTATTTGGGTTTTGTCGCGGCTTCGTGCCATTTGATAATCAATATGACATCGTGCCATTTGGGATTTGATATGGCTTCATGCCATTGGTATTTGATACAACTTCGTGCTATTTAATATTTGATAAGGCTTCGTGCCATTGACCACTTCGGAAATTTGATCCATTAAATTTGACGTATCGTAATTTCATTGAGCTTTGTGCTTTGAGATGGTTCACATCCATAGTATTTGAAGGTATTTACGTCCTCCACGGATTTGATGTCGGCATCGCCTTCACACATGAGCTTTGTGCTTTGGTTCACATCCATAGTATTTGAAGGTATTTACGTCCTCCACGGATTTGATGTCGGCATCGCCTTCACACATGATGTGCCTCCATCACACTATTGGCCCATTTATTATTTTGGCCCAATTTCCAATTTGTGAGGCCTAGTTAAAATTGCATCTTTGCCGTGCCTTGCCCAATAAAGTTTGAAAAGGGTTAGGATCCCATTTAAAATGGGGTTTGATCCCATGGCTCGCCCTCTCAATTTTCACGTGAGTGCCTTTCCCAAGGAAGTTTTCAGCAAGCTTTATTTTCTTTTTATTTTATTTTTTGAATTAAGCCTTCCAAGTTCAAATAGGACTTTTCTTCCCTTTCCTCTTATTGTCAGCAACTTCTCCTCTTCTTAACTCCAAGATGACGGTTGCGACATGATTGTTTTTCACAAATCCATCGCTCGCTGTGACCTTGTCCTGGATCATTGCTCATTAACTTCCTTTCTTGTCAGGTGGGAATTGTTGTTTCATGCTTTGAACCACTCCGAGAGATTGCCGGAAGAACCGAGTTATTTATCGGTGTGATTTTTTTAGTGTCACAACGAACATTGAACAGCTACCGTGAATGAGGCATGATTTTTGCGTCCCGTCAATGTGACTTTCTTTTTTTCTCAGCGGCTCTGATTATGCCATGCACGACTTCTGGAGTGGAGAAGGACTACTTGCATCATCAAAAGCCTTGTCCGACCAAAAGGTTGATCATTCTTCATGTCCATGGTGAGCTTTTGTATTAATGATGGAGGGGCGGAGAGGAGGAGCCCAATCTTCCCTGCAGTTGGCGATTAAACCGAGTCGTTTGAACTATTGCTATGATTACTGGGCTCGAAGTGTTAAGAATGAGTACATGGGAAGAGGATCTTCCAAGCTTAAAAGTAAGTTGATTACTCTTTATATTCTCAATTGGTTTTATTTTATGGTATTAGAGTAGGTTGTTCTATGCGTGTGGCTAACTATATGTTATCTTGTTGTGTTGTCTACGTAACGAGCTTGAAAATTCGTCACACATGAGGAGAAGATGTATTGACAATGAGTCTTACAATAATGAGAGGAGTCACCTTGCATAAGCTTATAAGTAAGTTAGACTACTCCTCGTATTGCCAATTGGTTTGAGAGTGGAACTCAACTTTTTTTATGAAGAACCAAGCGTCTGATGACGATGAAAACCTGCTGCCCATTTTTCTTTGCCATGATTGCTCTCCCGTTGCTCTTTCAGCACCATTGTTGGGGCGATGGTGTTGAAGTGATCGGCAGCTGCTGCTTGTGTGTCCGTCGCTGCTATTGCCTTGTACGAAACCATCCTTGCATCGTCGGCAAGCTTCAGGACGATTGCTGGGCACGATGGGTTCTTCTTCTCCACTTGTTCAAATGTGGAGGATGATTGTTTCTTCTCCGTTCCGAAGAGAAAATATTGAAACATTTTTAGACCCAAGAGGTTGCAGAAGGCTGTGGGAAACCAGTTTGCTGCTGTCTGTTTGGGCGTTGGCGATGGTGTTGCGAATATCTCTATCGGTGGAGAAGAAGAAGGCGTGGCAGATTTCTAGAGGCCTACGACTTTATTCTCTAGTTCGAAATCGTTGTGATAGATGCCGTGACTTGGGAGAGAAGAGTGATGGCTCGAGAGAAGTGGCGGTGCTGCTGATTCAGGGATTCCTTTTGTTGACGGAATTCCAGGAAATGACAAGCTTGCTGCTACGGTTGCAGTGACTGGGGATATGGGGAGGTTGCTGCCTCTCCTGTGGAGAGGCTTGGTTTTAACCTTTCTTCAGTTGCAGATCTCCAGAGGCATATGACTTTATACTTTGGTTTGAAATCGGAACGATGGTGGTGCTGCGATGTGAGAAGCGATGAAGCCATCCTTTGGTTTTGCTCCGTTTTGAAGAGAAAAACTTGGGAAATAGTCCCTGGAAGTTTGATGAGGAAAAATGAGGTTGATTTTCCTAATTTCGCTGGGAATCGGTGGAAGCCCCACCATTTTCTTTGCTTGGGGGAATGGGAAAGCAAAGCTCATCCTTTCTTCTCCGCAAAAGCTGAAGCACTATACCCTTGCCGTGGAGAGAGATTCTCTCCGGATCTCTTCCACCAAAACTAGCGAATCCAGTAATCTAGATTTTTGAAATTTGATTCAATGGCTAAAAACAGCGGTTCTTTTTAAAAACTATAATAATTTTAACCGTTTGATCAAATTTTAAGAAATCAGATCATTTAATCTGATAACCTTGATGGAAGAGATCTGAAAATGATGTATTTCCCCTTGCCTTGTATCCTTTATGCTTGCTTTTCTCTCTCTTTTTTTTTTTTTGTCTTATCTCCCTTGTTGTGTGATCTTCTCTCTTATCCTCTTTTTGTCGATTTTTATTGGAAAATTTAATAATAATATTATTATATTAAATTTATTAATTAAATAAAAATTAGAAGTGAAGCATTTTGGTAGAAAGATGTGTCAACTTAAATGAAGAGTTATAATTTTTTACTCTTTATGAATAGTCACATGTTTTCTAAAAAGGTATCTCAAAATCTATAAATAGGGAAGCCCCTGTAAACATAAAACAACTTTTTTCATTTACATAATTGTACATAGATTGCACTAAATATTAGAGAGTCTCATTAAGTCTATATGAGAGTGTTTTCAACACAATCGTGATTCATGGAGCCTTGTGATTTGAAGTGCTACTATTACAAAGATATGGTTGTTGTATCTTGGGAGATAGGCGCTGATCAATCATGAGCACCGTAGTGGGACTTGTCGTAAGGACAAAGTGTCTAACACTTACCTCAACCGTCTTTTCAGGTTTTTCTAATCCATTATGTCATGTTCATTTAACATTAGTTACTCATGTGCATGCATTACTTTGATATATAATTGCATGAATTATTTATTAATTTTCCATGTAATTTAATATAGCAATTAGACTCTAATTTTCTAACAATTTCCTTGTGTACTTTTTTTCTATCAATCTCTTCCTTTTCTTAACAGAGACAACCATTTTAGACTTGACATTCGTGTTTGTATCATTTTTCTGTCATACATGATAGCTTAACGGGTCATATCGTGTAACACCCGTTTGTAACAACCGGTAAAGTAAACAGGTAATATGACCCGACCTGAAATCAACCCGTTAATATTATCAGGTAATATGACCTGACCCGTTATCTGTTAAGAAAAATATATTTTAAATCAATAAATAATGAAAATGAAAAACATAATTTGACGCCAAAAAATGTAAAATATAATACTAAATTATTATGTACATACTAAATTTCGGAGTTGACCCTTTCACGAAAGCTGTAAAGCTTGTCATTATGAGTGATTATATATATATATATATATATATATTTTTTTTTTTTTTTACAATAATTATTCATTTTATTAATTTTACACTCAAATAAAAAATACTATTCATTAGATTTGGAGGGTTTTAAAAGTATAAACAATCATGTAACTATCGTCTAAGCGTAGATGATGCAATTATGAGTGTTTATATATGCTTTCACATTTTTCAAACTTATACATTAAGGATTATGAATTTTATTTTTTTTGAGCTCTCTTAAAAAAACTATTCATGAGGGTTTGTATGGTACTAAAAAATCAAACGATAATGTACCCATCTTCAAAGCGTAGAGGAAGCGATTATGAGCGTTTGTATATGTGTTTGGTATTTTTAAATTCCTTGATACTTTTATTTTTAATGTTTACTATAATTTTTTAATCTCACTCTTTGCCAATAGTATACTATAAAAATAAATAAATAAATAGAACGTAAATTTTTAAATTTATGTAGAATAATAATACAATAATAATTAATAAACAATATATACATATCCATTATATCTATCGTATTTTGTAGTAAGTTTTTTAGTAGTTTAAAAAATTAAAATCATTAAAATAACTTTTCTTGCCATGTCGTAACAGGTTACTCATGTGTCTCTGTCGTGTAAACTTGTTAATGACTCGTTATTAGCGGGTTCATATTGTGTGATCCGATAACGACCCGATTAGTTAACGTGTTGATGCAAAACTAGTTATTTTCATGTCGTTTGCATGTCGTGTTAATGGATCGTGTAAGAAATTATCAGGCCTAAACCATTTTATAGATTTTTTATTTTATTTTATTTTTTTTTACAGTTATTGGATGAGAGAATGGGTGTATGGAACCATCTCCTGCTTCTTTTTCTTTTCAGCAACATGGAGCTACTGCTCTCCCCTTTTTTTGTTTCGTTCATTTTTTTAGTTGTTTATAAATAAAAGATGAATGGTGTAGATTTCTTTTAATTTAAGGAAAACTAATGAAAATGGCTTAAAAATTTTGAATTTTAATGATAAGGACAAAATAAAGGGTAAAGTGAATAGTACTATGATTGAATTTTTAGTGTAAAAATGTGGTTTTTCGTTAAATTGAATAGTACCGTGAGCTTTTCGTTAAAACTCCTATTTTAATCCATCCCGTTAATCTTTATTGCCACTTTCATCTTCACTCCACTTTCCATGAATTAAGGAACCACCTTTTTTTTTTTTTTTTTTTTTTTTACCTCAACAAGGGGTCTACAGTTTTTTTTGTTTAATTACACAATTAAACAAAAAAAATTAACAAATAAAACACCTCAAATTAATTGGGGGAGGGAGAGGGAGAGGGAGAGATGAGTGATGAAGTGGATGTGAGACGTATGGGTGTGAGTGAGAGATAGCATAAATTTTACACAGAGAGAGAGAGAACTGTTGGGTGTTGGGGGCCAAAAATCTCACCTATAAGCCCAATCATGTCTCAAAGCCCAATCGTTGTTAAGGCGTCACAAGCCGAGCTTAAATCAATGCATAATATGCGAAACAAAGAGTATGCAAATTTACGATCATGCCATGCTAATAAAATAATAGTTTATTGGACATCAATCCCTTGCAATCATGCATATTTGTTGTGCCAAGCCGTATTATAATATTAATACATTAATATGACACTTCGAGTCACGCCAAGCATGCGACACATTTAAATGAGCCCAAGCCACGTAACGGTACTTGCCGAGCGATTGTGGTATGGATGGTTATGGAAGTTTATTGGGCTTACGTGGAATTAGAATTGTGGAAGACTTTGGGCTGCTTGGGAGCACCAAAAGTCCAAGCTCATGATTTCAGTTTCACACGGGAAGGTTTGAGAGATAATAGACCAAGTTACCCCTTTCCCTTACAAACCAACTAGGATACTTCTAAAACAACCAAAACCCAAAGCTGAGCTAATCAAATCAAAACCAAATCACATGTTTACCTGGAGCTGCGCGGCCTTTAATTGTGCAAAAAGGAGGTTTTCCCTTTTAAGCTCACACATGAAAAAGAGGAGAAAGCAGGGAGGAGCGTTGCCAAAAGGAGAGTATGGAAACTAGCGTTGGAAGAAGACACTATGGGCAATGTGCCCAACCCAGGCTTCACAAGGTTAGTAACACTCTTCAATGTTACACTGAAAGGTACTGTTTGGTATGTAGACGGGACAGAATGGGACGAGATGGAATGAGATTGAATGAAGGTTATGTCTTATGTTTGGTAGCCGCAAGTCGGAATGAGACAATTGTTCTATTCCGCTTTTGGTATGCGCAGGATGAAATGGAATGAAAAGATTAAATGACTGATAGAACATGAACATACTCATGTACTGTCTATCGTTTGGTACAATGTTTATGATGGCATAGGAGTGAAGGATTTTTAATTGTCATTTTTGAACAATTGGAGTGATGGTCCCTCAACTTTATTTCCATGACTATTGGTCCCTTAACTACTTAAAATGTGCAGCTATGATCATTTTTGTTCACTCCATCAATGTTTCCATTAAATTGAATCATGTGCCTCACACATGAGACTGATTATAAAGGCAAATAAAGAAACATAATTTCGCAAGTTTGAAGTCAATCGAACGCAGCAAAAGGGGCTGGAGGCTACGAAGGAAAACATCACCAATTGAAACATCCTCCATGCCCGTTTGAAACTTCTTCCATCCCCATTGGAAACTTCTTCCATGTCCAATCTCATATCCTTCAAATTTCCACCATGTATTGCAATAATCAGGCTTTAGTGAAGGAAAACAACAGCAGAAACATGAATGATCTTGAAGAGAAGGCGGTTTTACTGCACCATGAACGATCTGGAAGCCACTGCAGATGAAGAGAAGGCATGAAGGCGTTACTAGTAGTACCAAGAAGCCAATAAGGATGAATATGAGCAGGGAGAGTATGGGAGGAATATAATTCTATCGTTTGGCAATCTTTTACTCTGGGACAATTTTTATATCAACTTCCAGTGGCTGCTTTTGCTGTAACTTTGCTTGTTTCAACCTCAAGGGTTTGAAGAATATGTAGAATATGAGATTGGGCATGGAGGAAGTTTCAAATGGGGATGGAGGAAGTTTCAATTGGGCATGTTTTCCTTCGTAGCCTCCAGCCTTGCTGTGTTCGATCAACTTCAACCCTCACGAAACAAATTTTCCTTATTTGCCCTTACAATCAGTCTCACACGCCACGAACATGATTGAATTTAACGGAAATATTAACAGAGTGAACAAAAAGAACCATAGCTACACATTTTAACGAGTTGAGAGACTAATGGTCAAGAAAATAAAGTTGGACTATTGATCCAATTGAGTTAAAGTTGAGTAACCATTGCTATAATTTTTTTTTTATACTTTATTATTTATGATATATTTATCCCTTCCAGTCTTTCTTAGCCCTTGAAATATATTTCCACGGTCAAGATGTTTGTGCCACGTAAAAAAAGAAAGAAAAGAAATTAAGGCTTCTTCTTCCTCTCATGCACGACCTTATCATCATCTTTCAGCCACCTCTCCACTTCAATCTAAATTTTTGTTGTTAAATTAAAAAAAAAAAAACATTGAAACTAAAATTTCAGTTACTGCAATTGAATTGAAATTAAATATATTAAATTGCAAAATCAAAATCGAAGAGTGAATCGGTTAGATAGTGAGGATAATACGGTGGTGTTTGATTTCTGATGGCAACGAAATTGAGCGAGCCCAAAACGAAAACCATGCCATGACCCTGTTGTCGAACGGCAACAGAGAAGGAGGTGAAGGAGATGACGACGACGGAGGGGAAGTCCAGTGAAAGTTGGTATTTGGTTATGGTGGCGAGATGGGACCAGTGAGCGGATTTTGTAGCTGGTGCAATGCCCCTGCCATGGTTGCGACATAAAAGAAGAGAAGCGTTTAAGAGATGGGTCGACAGAGAGAGGTGGAGGAGGGGATGTAGGTGGGTTCAACATAGGAGGGATGAGGTCGGCTTCCTACCATGCCAATAATAAGCACTTGAATAATCCTTGAAGGGAACATGAAGCATGCCATGCGGATGTCTATGTCAAAAGCAAGCTAATAAAGCACACATGAAGGATTAATCATGCCAAGTTAACTATAATAAAGTAATCATGCCGAACTAGTCATTGTACCTAGACAAACCCTACTCGAAAAGCACTATCAAACAATCAAGCTAGACCTACAAATCCGCAATTGTAGAGAGCATGCATGGGAACAAAAAAAGACAACAATGTCATACAAAATTATCAAGAAAGACGGTCCTACTACAGAAACCATGAGCTTAATTTTCCTGGTGAATTCGTACCTCTACCTTCAAGCCTCAATACTCACCAAAACTTGACAAGCATGAAGACCCCAAAATCCCTAGTAAACGTGCAAGCAGAGGGAAAAATCGGAAAATCAAAAGAAAATTCTGCTTTCAACGAAGCAACATGAACAAAATTCCAAAAAGCAGACACGCCCAAATCCCAATGGAAATCAACAAGGAAAAGTGGGAAAGAATGAAGATTTGTCTTAAGAAAAGAAGAGCATCAAACTCCTATCCTTCAACCAACAAGAATACCTGGAGTTTCCTTAGGAAAGTGAATTATGCATTGGAAACTAGGAGAAGCATCATCACGCAGTCGTCAGGTGGCACGTGGGAAGTGAAAGAGTCCCACCAAGTAGAACGTGTTTTGCAGTTTTGGGTCGGAGTTTGATTCTTCAGCCTTATTCAATTCTTTCGTAGCCAAATAATCAAGGGGCTAATGTTAGGGCCCAAAAATCTTACCTACAAACACAATCACGTCTTAAAGCCCAATCGTTGTGGAAGCTTCGTAAGCCAAGTTTAAATCCATGAATAAAGTGTGAAATTAAGAGTGCAAATTTACGATTATACCAGGCTAATATATAATAGTTTACTGGATGCCACGTCCATGCAAATCACACATATTTATCATGCCAAGTGGTATTATAATAATAATACACTAGAGAATTGTTATTAGCACTCCAAAAATCTCATTTGGCACTTCAAGCTTTCCATATTTGGAAAGAAAAATACACTTGTAAGGAGTGTAGAATGAGATTTTTGGAGTGCTAATAACAATTCCCATACATTAATATTACAATTTGAGTCACTCCAAGCATGTGGCACGCGTACATGAGCCCAAGCCACGTAATGAGGCTTGCCGAGTGAATCATGGTGTGAATGGTTACGCAAGTTAACTGGGTCTATATAGAATTAGAATTGTAGAAGACTTTTGGTTGCCTGGGAGCACCAAAAGTCCAAGCCCATTTGACATGTGGTTCTTCGCATAACATTTTAGGACTCATAAACATTTTAATTTTTTTCTATAAAACGCAATAAGTGTTTTTGATTTTTAGAAAATACTTTTACCTATTCCAAAAACAATCCGAAACATGCCCTGAATGGTTAAAGTTGACCATTTCCACACAAACATGAAGCAACACGATGCAGACAGAACCCCTTATCCCGAATCGTCAACCTTAACTAATTAGAAGAGACCTCACATGAAGAAGACTAGTAACGCATCTGATCAAACAAAAAAGAACAAACTATGTGAAGGAGAAATAAGAGATTATCCAAATATGCTCAAATTAAATACGACAACGTCGTAGTCAAGAAAGAGAGTGAATGAGAAGAAATCAAACAGGAAGAAGAGAGTTAGTCTGATATATAGTATATAGACTTTACTCGTTTGCCAAAAAAAATTATAGACTTAGTCATTGACACAGGCCCAAATTAGCTCACTTCATCCCAATATCGGTCAATTTACGTGTGTTTTTTTGCATGGATAAAACATTGCCAGGATGTCGAGATCAAACAGGAAGGAAGAGGATTGAAAGTTGAAACAGACGTTACAGCCAGCAGCAAAAACCGACCAAGAAACATGCTCCACGTTGTGATAATAGATGCAGATCATATGGGAACGTTAAATCTGGGGAACAAACCAAATTGAAGAAAAAGTTATATGTTTAACAGCCAGGACCCACAGAGTCTATGACCTCAACAGACACCTCCAATTTCAATCTAACAAACCCTTAATCAGAATTATAGTAATGATAACCACCTCCTAATTAACCTTTAATTATGAACGATAGGGATTTAGACTTTTTGGGTGATGGTTTTAGTGCCAGTAAAAATATAATCAAGTACGAGATTTCCCATTTCTCTACACAGAAGCACGCCATTGGGCTGCCGACAGTTGAGGAATCGATTCACTTGGCGTCTGTTTTTTTTAAGCCAAGACGTATGCGTTCCGAATTCCTGGCCAAAAGAAAAGGACGTCTTTCTCCTTTCGTTTTCTAGCATGTATTCGAAGTATTGACTGAGCAAAGTTATGGATTCAAGTATTAATCTTACTAAAAAGCTTCCTTATGGCACTATATGCTAGCATTTATATATATCTCCCATTTTTTTGGTGAAACACAGCTGTCATCAAGTGGACAGAAGAGAAAAACCTGGTCATAAAGAAATCTCAAATCTTATAATTGAAATGGATAGGAATTTTGTCACTAATTTTTTAGCCATTTGCACGCAAATTGAGTATTTTTCGATGTTTTTGCACTCATATGACAAGTGCAAAAAAATGAAAGGTGAGTGTTACAATCACTAGCAATTTAAATATGCGAACAAAAAATGACACAAACTTTTTATGAAAGATGAAGCGTATTATATATATATATATATCTATTACAACATACAAATTTGGATCAAGTATTAAGCAAGCAAATTAACAAATTAATGATTGAATTTCTAGAAACTAGATCTGTAAAGTAAATCCCAAAATACAAACTATACCAATATCATTAACAAAAACACTACCTAAAATAATCATTATTTGCATACTAAATCCTTAACTGTCTTATTCTTCAAAACAAGAACCATGGTGCAATTCATATCAATAGTCTTCCTCTTCTTCATGATATTCATCAGATGCACTCTCCCACTAATCTTTGCATAGCTGCTAATGTTCAAATATCCAGAATTAATCTCACTCCCTAAACCACCATTTTGAACATCCTTAGGCAGCCTATTAGACCTCACTTCAATACTCACGTTCACCTTCCGAGTCCCTCTCGCTTTCACGCTTCCATTTGCAAATTTAGCTTCGCCGACTTTGAACTCTCCGTACCACAAGCTCGCGCTACTCCCCTCAAACTTGTACCGCCCAAAGTTTTTGTTCTTTATCGCCATCTCAGTAGATAACGTTGCGTTGAACGAAGCTGCTGGAGAAGATGTGGACTTCAGAGTTTTGATCTGGACAGAGCTGAGATTGAAACCGGGGGATTTGACACGAAGAACAACCAAAGCAAAGACAAGGATGACTATGCTTTGAAGGACGATGCCTGCGAAGACGTAGACGAAACATTTGTTGCTTCTTTCTCTTCGTATGGCTTTGAAAGTGGGGTTTTCTTCATCGCTTCTGCGGTGTAATCTGGATGGTGCTAATGGCCAGATTTGGCTTTCTTGATCTGCCATTGTTTTGGGGGCTTTAGAAAAATATTGTAGAAAATTGTAAAGGTGTGCTGGATTTAATTAGAGTTTTGGTTAATGACGGGGGTTTATATTGAGTGGGAGTGAATGGTTGGTCATGTTTAAAATTTGAAGCTTAGGGGATAAGAATTGGTCAGTCATGGCCTACATCCGTGTCAGCTCTTGATTGTGGGATTTTATTTTATAGCTTTAGTCCTTGTATTTTAGGTGAGGTTGCACTCTAGCCCATTTTTCTCGAGTATAAGTAGTCTACTAATTGTTCTAACAATATGGTACTTTTCTCGAGTATAACCCTAAGAGAGAAAATTTTAGAGTGATGTTTCCTAACAATATGGTACTTATGCCAACAAATTTAGCGCGATCTGTGGTACATGTGAAGTGTTTAATTTACACACATAAAGATGGAGGTAATGTGTATGAAGATGTGAAGAATGAAGGATATATGAAGCTAGGGAACGTGTGGAAAAAGATCGAATACGAATGTAAGAAAGAAAAACTAGAAAAGAAAACCTATTAAAAGGAGTTTTCAGTTTCATTTGTGCATACTTTCATGTACCTTTGGTCATCCCTCTTTTCTCCATCATATTTCAACTATATTTCTTATAAAAAAATAAAAATTAAAAACTAAAAATATATAAGATGGACATTAAACTCTCCAATTTCTTCTCCATGGCACACTACTTAGTGATTTGAAAGTCATCGTTTTAAATCTTGGACTTAAGGAACATAGCATTGTAGCTAGTTTAATCGAAGTAATTCACAAGCTCAAGTCATTGTCATTGAATTGGACAAATTAGAAAAGTACGTATCTAAAATTTTAGGGCTGTATTAATGAAATATATCCAAACAGGAAGGATCAAAAAAAAGTAATTTAACCTTAGCTATATAATAAACAGCATTCACAGTAGGTCCAGAAACCTCTAGATATCTTTATAATTTTCATTTTTGTGAAATAATAGTTCACAAGTGGAATTCTTAGGGCACCACGCAGTGCTTTCTTGACGAGGTCAGTAACGGTCATCGATAAATCTGGGAATTCACCTTTTTTGTTTTTGTTTCATCACTTATTTGATCTTCCAGAGTACAAAGTTTTAGTCAGAATGTCATTTATTTTAGAGTTGCGACTTCTTCTGGTCCAAATAGGTCCTTAAATATTCAATCATACTAAAATAAAAAATGACAAAGAGCATGCATGCCTCAGAAATTTGAATAAGCCGTACATACTGATGTAAGAATCCACAACTGCTCATGTCCTTCAAAAGTTCAAATCGCACGTTGTTGTTTACCAAATCGTCTCCAGGAGAAATTATCGTTGTTACAGGCAATAAACAATTAGTTTATTTTGAATTTTTTTTTATAAAGAACAGGTTTCCTCAGAAAAGAAGAATGATTCAAAGGAGGATAAACGGTGTGCTCATAACAATACCACTTCTACGTGAACCAAAAGAAAATTGGCAAAAGACACATTCCAGCTGAGAACCTTCCTGTCTCCCTTTCTTTCTAGTTAGCACTAAAAGCTAAAAAAACAAATGTTGCATACACTAACTATTCATGAGGCTCGTTTAGAAAATGTTTTTAAATTACTGAAAGCGTTTTTAGAAAGCACTTGCAGTTCTTTTTTATGATTAATTTGCATTTTTACTAAGGATTGGTTTCAAAAATATTTTTTTTATAAAAGTACTTTCAGTATTTAAAGGCACTTCCCAAACGACCTCATAGTTTCGTCTGGGGAAAAAAAAAACAAAAAAAACTACTCATATTCATCTTTACAATTACTATATTTATGGGGTTTATAAACTTTCATTTTTGAATAAGATTAAAATGTAATCAAAACTTGGTTTAAGATTGCATATTGATTATAGTCCTTTGACTAGATATCCCCATCAAATTTTATTTGAACCAATATAATCTTTTTCTACACCCAATTTATTATTTACCCCCATATTTTAGGATTTTTAACTAAAATGATATCTGAGATTGACATAACTCCTCAATTTAGTTCTTGAAATTTGAAATCGATAGAAGTCATTAAGTTTGTCCACCATCAAATCATTCTAATCCTTTAACATAATTTTCCACGGAAGAGCTAAAATGATTGATTGATGGTGGACAAACCCATAGACCACTTCTATTGATTTCAAATCTCAATAACCAAATTGAAAAGTTATGCCACTCAAAGACCATGTTGGCTAAAAAGTTATTTATTTATTTATTTATTTATTTATTTTTATTTATTTTTTATTTTAATTATACTATCAATGTCTTTTTAAACCCAAATTTACTATCTAAACTACCCTCACAAATTTAATTCGATAAGTAAATTTGAGCTCATTTGGATGTGCTTTTAAAATACTAAAAGCGCTTTTGATGAAAATGTTTTTAGAACCAATCTTTAATAAAAAAACAAATAAATCATGAAAAAGCACTTAAAGTGTTTCCTAGAAGAAGCACATTACTGGTACTTCTTGCAGAAAACACTTTAAGTGCTTTTGGAACCCAAAAATATTTTCTCTAAAAGTGCTTTCAGTCATTTTAAAAGCACATCCAAACGAGCCCTTTATCTTTACACTTACTTAGAAAATGAAAACCCATAACCATGTTTGCAATTCATTCAAGGCGTAAAGAGAGTAGTAAAATGAATGAGGTCTACAACAATATGTGAGTAATCATTCAAAAGGGCTAATCGATCGGCTCGTTGGCTTATTTGGCTAATTCATCACTAAATATTGCTGTCTCTCGAAAGACATTTCACTCCGTTAATGTTCTGCTGTTCATTCCATCTTAATACAAAGCAGGTTTGTGCAACTTGATACTCAATTTTCCTGTTAATGCTTGATTGGGCAGCCTCTCTCTACTGTCCAATCTATTCTCAACTGGTCTGGTTTTCGTAACATTGTGCATGCTTTCTGTGCTGATATGTGGTTCAGATGATTTGGACTTGTTTTCTGTGCAAATCTGTTGTAATACGTGTGCATGTTTACAAGTGTGCTGATAATCATAATTAGTATTTCACTCCATTCTTCTGCAGATCAATGCAAACTAGCTTCCTACTAAGAGGATGCTTGAATGAATGTTGCTTAAAAACTATTATAGTGACATAATTTCTCTGATTAAGTTTTGAACAATGCAATGATGGAAAACTTATTCAAGTTTTGCTCGTTATGTTTTTGTAAAGTGGTCTTGCTACTTATTACAAAATAAAAAGCTGATCCCTAAGAGCTCGCAGTAATGTCCCTTCAGTGGACGTTCTTTTAGACTCATTAGGGTGCGAACCGAGATAGTTACACTTAAGAGAAATTAACACAATGTTCACGAGATATAAGTCATTTAGATTGCTGCATGATACATGAGATTTGTCATTGTGTTTTTTCCACACTCCAAGAGACTAAAAAGTAGTTGTTCTTTGGGAGGGAATCACTCTAAAGAGAGGAGGATAATACTCTAAGAGGAGGGGGATTGGGCTGGATCACACAATGGGCCAACAACTTAGAAATGTATCATACTAAATACAATATAATACGTCATCACCATCTATATGAATCGAACTCATCATAACTTCTCATTAAGTGAAGAGGAATACCATTTTTTTACTGTAGTATTAATTATTTGGTTAACACATTTTTAGTTTAGGTACTAATTGAAAACTCAAACTATTCAATTAGTTAAAATGAAAAAATGTGTAACTTAAGGTCATCTCCAACCGAGCCGGTTAAAGATCCATAGGCCAAAACATAGTCCCAAAAAGACCCAAAACCGTCTCCAACAGCAGGCCTAAAATAAATCTGGCCGAAAAGATTCGGGCTAACTGGCCGAAGGGTGGCTACACTTAGCAAGCCCGGTAGCCCCAGGCCCAATATGGCGGGCTCTACCCACGTGCAGCCCCATCTCCTCCATTTCTCTCTTTTCATTCTCTCCTCCATTTCCGATTCCACAAATTCACCTTCTTCGGCCCCATCTCCTCTCAGCCTCTCACAGTCGCAGCACCGCTCGCTCGCTCACACCAGGTAAACCTGTTAAACCCGTCTCTCTGCATTTTTATCTTTCCTGATTGATAACTTAATTTGGGTATTATTAATAGTTTAATTTAGAGTTTGATTGAAGGTTTAACTCAGGTTTATAATTGGGGTTTTACTTATGTTTTTGGATTAGGTGGGTTTTGGTATTTTCAGCTCCCCAAGTATTTCACTTTCGTTGTGGATTGTTGTTTTTGGAATTAATTAGCTTTGGTTTTTTTCATTTTTCTCATATTCCCACCTGATTTGGCTTCCATATAAAAACCAACAAATAGCTCACCTATGACAAGTAGCTCCCATTTGTATTAACTTCAGGTGATTTGTTGGTTTTGTTTGTACATAGTTTCTGTCGACAGTCTTCTTACCTGTATGGATATGATCATCATTCTGTTCTTCTTGTAGGAGGGAGAGAGAATTTAAAGTGGTTATCAAATTTGCTGCAAGTAATTTCGAGTTTTCCTCTACTTGGTTGAGCTTTTGTTGCTCGTATAATTGCCCGTTAAGCATAGGATGACCGCCCAGTGTTAGACGAAATGTCTCAAAGAAATATGACATTTTGGTACTCGTTTGGAAACTGGGTTATTTGCTACTTTACTTGTAAATCCAAGTTTTGCTATGAAAATTGTATTCATCAGGAAATTCGATGAAACCGCTTGCTGATGATCTCTATGATTATCACAACAAAAACGTTTGATCGTGCTTTTTTTCGCCGAGACAACGGTGAATAAGGGTTCTATTTGCTTGTTTCTTTTTAAGACTTTTCAAAATCTTATTCATTTATCGATAAGTGACACTTAAAATACGTTTGAAAGTTTTATTTTAATATAGTAGTTTAATTTAATTAACCAATAAAGTTAAATAATAAATTATTGAGGGAGTTAAAAAATAGCTCATTCGGTTAGAGATTGTATATAAATATGATCTGGTACTTTTTATTAAAAAAATAATTTCTTGCAGAGTTATAATCTGGACAAAGACTAAACATAGCTCTTTCGGTTGAAGATGACTTAAAATCCCCCAATGACATTCTAAAATCTTAAATCTAAAATGATCAACCCCAAACCTTGATGGACCTACTAAAACTCTAAAACTCAAGTCAACTTCGACTCTATCGAACCTTATAAAGTTTTAAAAGTAATAAGCGTGGGACAAAATGGTAGTTTGCCATATCTTTTATTTAGTAATAGACCACCTTGCAATAAAGTTTGTGGCCTATCCTGAAATATGTAATTGAACTTATTTTCCTTAAACATGATACATTTTCTTAAATCCTATGTCCAACTTGGTATTTAATCTAAATTTACCTTACTTTTTGGTCTGAATTTAAGGTTCTTTTTAATTCTTATGCAACAACTAACCAAAACAAGCACAGACGCATGAATGCATCAGGTATGTTCTACATTGTATTTATCGCATGGAGTGGGTCTGCTTCAGGCCTCTTCATTATATATATATGCAATAGTAAACACACATGTTGCCCTTCCTATTCCTAACCCACCTAATCATGCACAACTATAGAATAATTAACTATATACCATCCAATCAAAACTTCGGAATAAAGCTATGTTGAGGATCGAATAAAAAATTAAATATGCTTTGGTCTTTAATTATTTTACTATATTTTAGTTTATTTTTCATGAACGAAAGACGATACAGATACTTGGCTTCTCCTATTCTCCACTTTATAAGCAAACTATTAAAATAGGAAACTCATTATTTCCAGCAGCCCACATGTTTCACATAAACTAATAAAATACCGTACATTGGCTGGGTGCGAATCGTTCAGGATCCCAGCAATTTAAGGCATCTCATCTTCTTGCTTCTTAGGTTTGAAAAATTTCATAGTAGAGTAGAATTTTATTGCCAAATAATTTAATATGTTATATTGTCGACTAATAAAAGAATTCTTGATCTTCGTGTCAAATTAAAATCAGATTATAATAGGAGTGGTGCTATTCACACACTTTTTTTTGTCTTTCACATATTTCTGTCAATTTCAACTGTCGAATCAAATGAATTGAAAACGGATCAAAGGATAAAAATTAAGAGGGATATATGAAAGGTGAAAAAGAATATGGATCGTGCCACCCTATTATATGCTAGATATTTTGATAAGAAGAGCATAACTATATCATCCAGAGACAAGAGCATATATGACATGGGAGGCGTTTTTAGTTGGACAAAATAAAGACCGCATGCATAATATGTACTCAACAGCTACATGAGCACAGCCTATGCCTTGTCCTCTCCTGAGATATATTTGACAAGTTCATTTTATGTGTTTAATTATAGTCAACTAAAGTTGGCCTGTAATACAAACATTGGCTTGAGGAAATTAGGGGGTCACTGTCATCTCTCGAATAAATATTTTGACAACTTCATCAACTTTTTTTTTATAGTCTTATTCACAG
Organism: Pyrus communis; assembly: GCF_041283825.1. Taxonomy (NCBI): domain Eukaryota; kingdom Viridiplantae; phylum Streptophyta; class Magnoliopsida; order Rosales; family Rosaceae; genus Pyrus; species Pyrus communis. The sequence goes on from NC_142578.1 coordinate 10,340,803, forward strand.
ACTGCAAGTTGGAGTATCTGTTGGTTTTTACACACTATTAGATATTTGAATCTTATATCATCATGGCATCACGTTCACATAAAAAAGGGGAAAAAAAAGAGCAAGCAGTTCAACTTTGAAATAAAAACAATACCAACAAAAATAAAATAAATTTCCAGAAAATATTTAACATGAATACAAAGAAATAATCTTGGTTGTTTTCATTTGCATTTTAAACTTTTGAGCGTCTTCGATGACAGATCAAATGCCATGGTGCAGTCCATGGTGGAAGACTTCTTCTTCTTCATGATAAGCATCAATTCAACCTTTCCAGTCAACTTAGCTGCACTGTTGAGTGTCAATACCCCACTATTCAATTCACTGCCAAGATTGGTACCGCTCAATGCACTTGAACTCAAGCTCACCTCAACATCAATTTTTTTGGTAGAAAGCATTCCAGCCTTGCTTTTTGGAATAGAAACTTGCCCAACAGTCACACCTTGGTACAAAAACGTGACAATGGCAGCATCGTACTTGTATGGGCCAAAATTTGTATTCTTGACTTTGATTTGGGTTGTAAATGTAGTGTCGAATGAAGGTGTTGCAGGGGCAGAGTTGAAGTTTTGGACGTTGATGTTGCCTAGTCTGACCTTAGGGGTCTTAACTTTCATGACGGTGAGACTCAGCGCAGTTATGACCAAGATCTGAAACACAATGAAAATACCAATATAAATGGCCAACTTGGTTCTCTTCTTGCGTTTCAGCTCATCGGCTGATTGCAAAGACTCTGCATCACTTCTTGTGTAACCATTTGCTGGTGCCAAGGGATAGGCCTGGTTGGTTTTCTCAGCCATGTTAATATCCTCTTCTTTTCTGATATGAAAGTGGGAAGAAAGGTTTTCTGGTTTTTTGTAGGTTTGTTTTCTTGGATGAAACTGAAAAATGGGGGAAGTTGTTTGTGGAAATGGTGGAGGAGTTGCGTGTTATATATAGTTTTTGAGTATGGACCTATTTTTAATATGTTATATGGTGGAGTGAATTTCCAAGAACGTGTATGGTATGGGAAAGGAATTTAAAATTTTTAGTATTTTATTGCGGACACCAAACGCGTACTTCCAAAGACAAAGGTGGTAATTCTTGACTTCTAGATGATCGATGACTTTAGGTGAGGACCACCATTTAGGGTTTTGCTTTCAGAACAAATTAAATATCAAATGAATCTTCATTTTACCAAAAAAATATCAACAGAAGCTTCGATTATATCCGTTGGCATGACTAAATCCCCGTATCACAGGTGAGAACATGGTTTGGTTTGTGTGATATACTTTAGTGTTGGCAAATTTTTCTTTTTCAAAATTTAATACACTATTGTCCCAAGAGAAATTCTTTGGACATTTTTAGAAAGAAATGAATACGAATAGCATATATCTGAGCAATAAATAATATGTTATAAATAATATGTATGATAGAGCAAGGGTTGTAGTAAGAACTCATGAAAGACCAAGCCCGGTCCTGAGAGAGGCCTAGGGCAATGCCAAAAAATGTGGTCCAACTTCATATAAGAAAAATTATTTGTTTTCACACACAAGACTTTGATAAAATTATACTCAGAAAAACATTTCAAACTTAATAATTTAGAAATAAGGAAAAACTAATTTATTTTATATTAAGAGAAGGGACCCAAAAAACCCTAGGCTTAAAAGTAGATAGATGATGAGTTTTGTTTCCTTTCTATCTAAACTTTTAGAGAAATGCTAAGGAGACTCTCAAAAGTGGGACTTTCCATGTACTTTCCGCTACCTTATGGTTTTGGCGCAATTTCTGTGCCAACACTATAAAACATTGTGCCAAAAACATGAGGTAATGGAGAGTCCATGAAAGGTCCCACCTTGAAAGAGTCTCCTTAGCATTTCTCAAATCTTTAAAGTGTTTCTTTTTTTATATAAACCCTCAAGTGTTTTTTTTTTCTTATTTACTAACCTTGTCAATATGGAACTAAAAAAAATAATCATATTTCCGAGTCATTTATTGATATGTAAAAACAATGAATGAACACTAAATTAAACCTAGTATTGGTAAGGCATACATACATTAATTTCTTGAAGGCTAATAATGATAGAGATACCAAATTTTGTAAACCATTTGATGTCATTATTGATGATTGGATTATTGTTTAAGGACAGCTCGGTAGTAATTAAAAAGAAATTAACAACCAAACAAAAAGTGTAAAAAATAGAAAGAATAAAAATGTACATAACATTTCAAACGCAGGAGCACTCGTTAATTTTAAACAACAGAAATCACTACTTCTTATTAAATTTCTTGATCATTTAAACAAATTTTATAAATTTATTCTCTATAAAAAGAAATTTGTAAAAATTGAAAAGTAGAAAAATGCACATAGCATTTCAAACCCAAAACATCCTCATTAATTTTAAACATCATAAACAATCATTTCTAGTTAAACTTCTTGATTATTTAACCAAAATCTATAATTTATATTCTTATGAAATGATATTCGTAAAAATTGGAAAGTAAATAAACACACATAGAGTTTTGAACCCAGGACCTCCATGTTAATTTTAAACAATAAAACCCACTAATTATGGTTAAACTTCTTGGTCATTTAACCAAATTTTATAAATTTATACTTTTATGAAAATATATATGAAAATATCACTCTAATAATTTTGGTGTCCCAATTTTTTTGGGCCTTGGACGGTTGTCTAGCTCGCACTGGGCCAGGGTCGGCCCCGTGAAGGACAAATTGATAGGTTTCCCAAAACCATAGGGTTACACCAAGGCTCAACTTGAAGTCATTACCTTTTTTGCATTGGTAATGGATGAGATAACAAGATATGTTCAAGATGATATTCCTTGATAGATGAAACACAATAATAAGAGTAAGTGTGAAGCTTAACCTTTGGCAGGTAGTGTTGGAATCTAAATGTATACCTAAGTACGTCAAGATAGAGTATATGGAGTGAATGCTTTCATTATATATATTGCATCTATCTTGCAAAATAATAGAGAATTAGATGGAAATTACAACCATAAAATACAAGTTGGATGGATGAAGTGGAAGAGTGCACCGAGTGTGTTCTTTGACCGTTGTATGCCACTAAAGCTCACATAATTTTTTTTATAGAACTACAAGAGGACCATCAACGTTTTGTGGTACGGAATGTTAGGCGGCCAAGTATCAACACATGCAAAAAAATGAGTGTAGCCGAGAGGAGAATGCTTCATTAGATGTGTGGGTATAGGAGCAATGATAGGATTAAGAAAGAGGATATCTAAGGTAAAGTAGGGCTGGCTGAAATTGGAGCTAAGATTTGAGAAAATCGGTTAAGATGGCTTGGACATGTGAAATAAATACCTATAGATTCTCCGGGTAGAAAAGTTGATTGTGAGACTGAGGCTTAGAGCAAAAGGGTTAAAGAAAGACCGTGAAACACTTATGGGAGTGTAGTCAAATTAAGATTTGATAGCACTTGATAATATTTTAATAGACTTTAAAATCCGGGTGTAGTCAAATAGATTTTAAAAGATTTTGAAATCATGGTGTAGTCAAATTAGGATTTTAATGAATACATCCAAATCTCTGGGTAGTCGATTAGGATTTAAAAAAGTCCACAAGAGTCTGTGTAGTGAATTATCAAGGATTTGCTAGGATGAACAATCCCATTTCCTTGCAAGTAAGCTTGAAAGTAAAGCTTGTGAGTGTTTGCTATTGTTCCAATCCAATACAAACTATGGATGACATTGATTAAGGATGGACAAGTGAGTCACTCTTTGATTACTAACCATGTAAGGTGTGGTGAGTGGGTTTTTACACGGAAAGCGTTTGGTTAAATTATTGAGAGGGACTTGGTTTTGTAGAATTCCATGATTTATAGGTATTGAAAGATGGAGTGTGCTAGAGATACGGTGGGATTGTTTTGGGAAATGAGGGGTGATGGATTTGAGCTTGATGAAACAACTTTGGCGACAGTTCTTGGGAGTATGGGGACATGGGGAATTGAGTTTGGGTAAGTGGGTGGAGTGTTTTGTAATTGAGAAGAAATTTGAGATGAATTCATATGTGGACTCTACGTTGATTAACATTATAAAAGTCCTAAGAAATCCATGAAAAAAATCCATACAAATCCATAAAAATCTATAATTGAAATCCATATAAATCTATCAAAGTCCATATAAAATTGTAGAGTCTATTAAAATCCTTTAAAATGTGTCATTTATAGCGCGTTTACGTAACCGTAATGAAAAGAGGAGGAATTGAATTGATGAGGAGTTGGAATGAGGAGAAGTCAAAATCGGATTCCTGTTGAAACTGTTTACTTAAATGTTCTGGAATCGGAATAGAATTCCATAAAGCTATTTACTAATTCAGCAGAATCGGAATATAAACTAGTATGATTACTAAAATGCCCTTGTCCCAAATCAAATATGTATTAATGCTAGCCAAGATAGTGTAAGCCACCATGATTTGCGTATATTGTTTATAACCTGCTCTTTGTGCTTGATGTCACTTGAGCTATGCTTAGGCATGCTCATTTTGTTCTTAGGATTGTGTATGTCATGAACAGTTTGAAATTCCACATGGTGGCATGATACAATTTTATAAATGTGTTAGACAACATAACAGCTATTCAGCTTGTGTTTCAGAGAGTGAATTGATGAAAATTTTCCATATCTTTGGTGGTATCAGGGCAGTCTTAGCCACCATGCCACATTTCAGTGTTTCTTGAAGTTACTGATTCACGTAATACTTCCAATGACTGGAGTTGTTTTGTGAGCCATCGTTTATCGGTTGTTAACCAGATGATAGAGGAGAAGTCTGTCACTAATGAGTCTCAGAACAGGTACTCCAAAGCTGCGAAGGACTGGGGCTAGCGTGAATTTTGTATAATAGTAAATAAATGAAGGAAAAACATTAGGAACAAACAAAGAGTAGGAAATAACTTCATTTAAGTTAATATTTTACATCAAAGTACATCTATCTAACCATCATAACCAACCTAAACAAACTAGTCATACCCTGCCTAGGCATCATATTATAAACAAAATATTCATAACTTGCCTACACATCAGATTGTCAACAAAATATTCCTAACCTGCCCAAACATCATAACATCATATCACAGGTACTCAATAAGTTCCTAACAACCAAATAATTCAAGTAAATTACATAAATTTAGAACATGCAACAGAACAATAGATGTCCAAAAAGACCAATCATAGTGATTTGCATTAGAATGATTGCAACGAGATTATAATGATTGATGTAAGGCCAATATTGTCCACATGTATCATAAAAAGTCTCATAAACATCTTCAATCTGCAAAAGAGCTGAAGTTTATAACACATGCAGTTGATATCAAAGTGCACAAAATGCTCAGCTCTGGTGCAAAATAAATTTTAGCAATTAAGTCTTTAAAGACAGAGATAGTAATTAGTAATTTATAACATTTTATAATTGAACACAAGCGTCTAACCTCCAGGGTAGACCTCAACCAAAGGCACAAGACAAATTGCCTGTTTTGATGACCCATATTCCCCAGACCTCAATCAAAGGCGTCAGACAGACTCTAGGGGTGGGCGCGGTGCGGTTCGGTGCGGTTTCGAGTGAAAAGTTAAGTTTTCCATAATACAAGGATCTTCAAGGATTCATAATACTTTACTACAACCCAATTGAAAAGTTAAGTTTGCCATAATACAAGGATCTTCAAGGACCACCCAAGTTTGGGCAGTGATGGAGAAGAACAGCAGGTACTGATGTTGCATTAAATAATTTTGCCATCCTATTGTGATGCTGCATCTACTTATGCTGCACCAGTGATGCTGTACCTACTGATGATGCATTAGTGATGCTGCATCTACTGATGCTACACCAGTGATGCTGCACCTACATATTCCCTTTCTCGCCTCAGATTCCAGAGAATGTTTACTTTTTCCAGTTACATTCTTATGCAATCATTCACTTGTTGGACTGAAATCAGACCCAATTCACAAATCCAAAAACCAATAACAAAGTTTTCAACTTATTGAAATTAGTAAAAAACTTAGAAGAACTAGTGGGTAAGAATCAACTCAGCTTCTCTCTTTCTCTCTAACAAGTGAAGTGAAATGAAGGAAGCAATGAAAGATTCAGCAGGATGCGAAAAATCTTTCATTTATTTTCTATCACAGGTCAGAGTCTTCATCTAGAAACTCATTTAGTCGTGTAGTTCAAAGCAAAAAATTCAACATAGAGATAAAAACACAGAAGAAGTAGGGATTTACCTATCCGTAATTGTGACGAGAGCTGTGGCTGAGAGGAGAGAAAGAAGTTGCGTTTTAAGGAAAATGGCAGTCTAGGGTTAAAAGGTTAATCTTGGAAATAATGAAAGTAAGTGAGGGCATAAAGGGAACAAAATTAGCATTCTGATTGCCCGGAATCCAAATACCTTCCCTAACTTGGGAATCCAATTCAGCCAAATATTGGAATTGGACTCCAAAATTTGTGTGGGACCCACTAAATTTTGATTCCTTCAGATTTGGTAAACACCAGAGTATGCCGTAATCGGAATTCAATTCCGTTTCTTGATTCCGATTACCCTTACGTAAACGTACTATTAGTCTATTAAAATTCTTTAAATTCTAAGTTGACTACACCCTCCTTAGAAAGAGACTTTAAGAAAAGAGAGTATTTTGAGCTAAATGAAGACTTGGCGCAAAACTGAGCATAATAGCATTCTAGAATACATAAAACCGACCTCATTTATTAAGATAAGACTTTATTATTGTTGTTGCTGTTGTCCCTAAATACAAACAAGAAGTATTGGGTACTTGAAGAATGAATGTTGTTGAAGACTTGACTATGTGAATATGGCTGAGGGTTTCAGGTAGGGATGGACATAGGCTGGATCGGGCCCAAATTTAGATGAACCGGACCTTACCCATTGTAAATAGTAACGGGACGGGCCGAGTTGGGTAATAGGTTTTGAGAATTTGGAACTGGACCTAACCCGGCTTGTTTGAAATTGGTTGAAACGGGCCGGGTCCACGGGTCCAATATCTTTTTTTTTTTTTTTTGGTCAGCCACAGAAAGGACAACCTCATTGAGTTTGCAATTCGTACTTGAGCCCAGCCACACCAGTAGCTTCGGTTGAAGCTGCTGACCCTGACATACAAATCGAAACAGAGAGATGCCATCTTCCTCATGGATCCAAGACCTCCCTCATTGCCATTACAAATTACACCAGTTGATGAATCAAAACAAAATTTTACATACCCAGAAGCAAATTTTCCCAAAAGCACTTATTATGAAATCACAGCCCCAAAAACCCTAAATTCCCAAATAAGAAACCCACATAATTCCTAAATCAATTGAAAAGCTTATGTAAAAATCCTAAATTCCTAAATTAGAAACCCTAATTCATAAATTACCTTGGGATTTGCAGGATGATAGTGGTGTACTCGATGGTGGGGATGATGTGGTGGTGGTCGAAACTTGTGATTGGGAGGACCGGTGGAGAGTCAAGAGAGGATGCCACGATGGTGATGGTGGCTGGCTATTGTGATGTCAACACAGTTGAGGTCAACTTAGTTACTACGGGTGGGAGGGAGAACGAGAAAGTGTAGACAGTCGATGGATGGAGATGAGAGCCTGGGCTCAAGATTGAGGTCTGAGACGAAAGAGGAAAAGAGATTTAATAAGGAGAGATCGAGGGAGGAGAAAGTCACTGCCTTTTGCGAGTGCTCTAGTTAGGAATTCGAGGGAGATAGAGTCTGTAGGCATTGAGGAGAACAGATGGTGGTGGTTGTGTTGAGGAGAGCAGATGTTGTGTTGGAGTCGGGATAGAGACCTCGAGGTTGAGGCTTGAATTCTAGAGAGGGGAAAGTTGAGTGAATTATGCCTGAGAACATTGGGAGTCTTGGGACGAGACAATTCAGACAATAATAAGAGAGAGAAAGAGGGTGATAGATGGTAGAGATTTAATCAAGGTAGGAAATCAACGGTCTAGGTCGGGGGCCCGTTTTCTCCAATTTCTAGAACTGCCCTGCCCCATTATTTACTTGGACCCATCCCGCCCCGTTTTGTATTTATAATGTTTAGACCCACCCCATACCTGCCTCGAATCCCATGGATCCGCCTCGACCCGCGGGTCCAGGACCCATTTGCCCACCCCTAGTTTAAAGAGCTTAAATAATTACCAATCAAATTAAATGTTTCTAAAAAATCGAGGATAAAATCTGTATGGTGCAAATTTAACACTGGATAGAGTAAGTATATACCTGGTTTCAACTGCATCAGCATCCGATTGAAAGGTGCTTTGACTTGTGGCTTTATTTATAGGTTCTTTACTAAAGAAACAAATACATTTATAAAATTTCACCCATTGTTAGATATTTTGTGTATTTTCTCTCAATGCTAAGTTATTTTGTTGGATACTATTTCTTGTTAGTTGCTACTTATTTTGTTGGATACTATTTCCTATATTCAATTTGATAATTAAGTGAGTAAAAAATGAATTTCATTATAAAGCTGTATGCAATGCATAAAAGACGCTTGTTTTATTATTCTTTATGTCTTCGCCTTGTTGGTTGCTACTCTGGCCATGACATAAGGAGAGTTTTTATTTATTATTATTATTATTTTTTTTTTTTTGCGTATTCGGATTATAGTCACATGGTGCAATTTCATTAAAATTATAATATATATTTATTTTTATTTATATTTTAAAATTAAGACATATCAATCATGTTGCGCGTCCACCTATATTACTTGTAACACTTAAGTGCTATAACACTCGACAAGCATTTTATTTATTTACTATTATCAAGCGATACTTATATTAATTGAAATTAATAGGTATATAAATACACGAACATCCTCAACAAGAATAATAAAAAGCCAAACTGGCTCGAAACAAGATACAAATGCATAAGTGGCCAGTATTTCTGAAATAGATAAATATTACTCTGACAAAATTAATGCCAATTGTGAATTTTCTTTCTGGTGCCTCGCTATGTACACAATGTCATATTTTCTCGCTCACTTAGGCCATCTCTAATCGAGCAGGCCACAAGGATATAGGCCAAATGATAACACTTTTAGACACAAAATCCATCTCCAATGAAGGTTTGGGCAAAAAATGCTTAGGACACACCGGGCGAAAATCCAGCCATAAGGCCAGCGGGCTGGCCATCTTTAGCATGCCAGTCAACCCTTTCAGTTGGACCCAGCTAGATTTTTTTTTTTTATTTTTTATTTTTTATTTTTATTAAGATGAAATTAAAATTTCTAATTTTTTCCTATAAATACCTAAGACATTTCGACACAATTTCTCACATCATTTTAACTCTTCTATATTATTTTACCTCATTTTATTTTAATTCCTCACATTATATTCACCTCAAACACTCTTTTCATACACACCCGTCTCTTATCTCTTCCAATAATCTTTCTTTTAATGTTTTTCAACAAATGGCCACATCTTCAAGTGACATTCAAAATATGTCCAAAGGCTTATTCATTTAGTGACAAGTGTCACTCAAAATATGTTCGGAAATCTTATTTTAATATGATAGTTTAATTCAATTAACCAATAAAATTAAAGAACAAACTTAATTAAAATAATAAATTATTGAGGGGGCAAAAAAATAGCATCCTTCAGTTGGAGATGGTATATAAATATAGTCTAACATTGTTTATTAAAAAATAATTTCTTGTATGGCTATAATCTAGACAGGTGCTAAATATAACCCTTTCATTTGGAGATGACCTTAGCACTCATTATTTTTTAATTTGTTATAGTGATTCAGTAATAAATTGATTATAAAAAAAAAAAAAAATCCACAATGGCATTACTTAATACTTAGTAAAAAATTTGCAATTAATTTTTTTTTTCCCTCTGTTAGAGAACTTGCCCATTAATGATCCAAATTTCGTTAGACACCTGGTACAAGAGAACTTGTCCGTCTGCAACATTTGGCTGGGCTTCTATTCTTGCGAGAGTTTCAAGGTATGGCTTAAGGAGTGTCCCAAGTTATACTGTGTGTGATGTTTTATTTTCGACATTATCGATACCTAAATTCAATTTCCATGACTTTCATTTTTTGACATGCCATCACTTTCATCTCATATGGCATGCGTGCAATACGATGACAAAACTTGACCACTTCACTTTGACTTTTGAAGCAACACATCGAAAAAATCATATTCAAAGCTGAAAAATCAAACTCCAGTGCCAACAACTACAAGAAAGAAAGTCCAAGTCCCAATTGGTTGCCCAATGTTAAAGACTCAAATTCTAAGTTCAAACACTCCCCTTTGGCACTAACTGTAGCTATGCCATTTTACTTTCTTTTTATTTATTTTATATTTTTTAGTGTTATATGTGACATAACGTTCACATTTCAAATACATATACACTCTATTTATTTTTATCGAGCAATTGTTTTACTAAGTTTGAACTTAGAACTTCCTTGGTAATGCGGGCACAACTCAAAAAAATTCAGAACATCAAGAAAGTAATGACAGATTTTGTGAATATTATGCCAATAAAAACCAAAACAAATCTGAAAACAAAAAACATAAAGTTGGCTCATGGTACAGCCATATTCTATCAGTTACAGTCCAAATTTTGGACAGACTTTGCTGCCAAATTAAACACCATAGAGCAGCTCATTTCAGCAGACTTGTTTTTCTTCATGATCATCATCAACGTAACCTTTCCACTCAACTTGGCTTGACTGCTCAACATCAGCAGCCCATTGCTCAACTCACTTCCAAGAGCGGAGTTGCTCGGCAATGCCGCAGAATTCACGCTCACCACAACATCAATTTTTTTTGTGGATCGCATTCGGACTTTGCTATTCGGAATAGCAACTTGCCCAACAGGCACACCTTGGTACATAAACGTGGCCATGCCGGCATCAAACTTAAAGGTACCCCAGTTTAAGTTCCTGACTCTGATTTGGGTTACGAAGCTCATGTCGAATGAAGGTGCTGCTGGGACGGAGTTGAGACTGAGGACATAGATGTTGCCCAACCTGATTTTCGGAGACTTAACTTTCATCACAGTCATACCAAAAACGCTCATGACTACGATTTGAAAGACGATGAAAATGCCAATGTATTTGTACATCTTAATTCTCTTCTGGCGTTTGAGCTCCTCAGATTGCGTTGTGGCTGAAGCTTCATGATCACCTCCGGAGTGCCCAGTTGCTGGTTCCAACTGGTGGTACTTCTCAGCTACTACTTTCTCAGCCATTTTTATTTTCTTTTACTTGGAAATAAGAAATCAACAATATTCTTCCTTTTCCTTTAAGGGTTTCGCTTCAGAAATGGATTGGGAGGTAGATAATTGTGTTTGTGGAATGGTGGTAAAATGTTATGCATATTTATAGACTTGTATTCATAATGTGTGCGTAGATGTTTTGTCTATCAGTCTATGGGTGTGAGTCTGCTTCCTGGAAAATGTTACACAACATGTGAAGGGGATATTGTTTTTTAATGTTTGATTCAGACACGCCAAATGCGCCTATTGTAAAATATGATGACTTCTAGATGGTGGCGTGTGCAGTGCATTTGAAAGGATTTGGATCCCATCCGGATTCAAATTATGGAGATTGTAGGGATCCTTACCTTTTAGTCATTCATCGTATATCGTACGGTCAGAAATCATTTGACTTTTTTTATTTAAAATTAAACACAAATAGTGTGGATGCAAATTTCTATCGTCTTCTCATTTGACGAAAATGCACTTGCAAAATAGTAACACCTAAGATTAAGGCCAAAAGCCTTACACGCCCATAACGAATGGGGGATGGGCTTTGGTGGAAGAATCTCCGATGCTAAAGTTAGAATTCTAAAAAGAATGTGTTTAGGAGTTTGTGGGTAATAAATGACTTAGCTTTTTAGTGGGAGAACATGACTATTTATAGGGGAGTGGCCGGCCCTATTTGGAGAATAGGGACCGGCCATATATGGTGGAATTATGAGTATAATTGCAAGATATTAAGAGAAATAATATATTGCAATTAATTTGACAATTAATCCTAAATTGAATAGGAAAATTGAGAGTTACCTTTTGAGTGAAGATTTGATGAGGAGTGATGAGAGGGATTTAAATAAATACTAGTTTGATCACCTTTGACTCATCCTTAATTGAGCTGTTATTGTTCGTTGCGTGTGCGTGGGAATCCTAGTGTGTCTCGAGGGTAATTTTGTCCTTTTCACCCAAAAGTTCATGTGTCATCTTCCTAATTTTCTTGATTTTTTATGGCTCCATAAATGCTCACACCTTCAAGGTTGCTCACAGGAAAAGGCAGCAGGTGTAGAGATCTTCCCTTACTTTAGGAAACATAAGATTGTTTCCTATTTTGATGTAGATTCCCACATTAATTGGAAATTAGATCCTTCTAGGAAAGGGAAATAAATCACTTCCAAAGTCTATTTAAGTCTACCTTAAGTAGATGATTAAATCAACTTTAGAGAGCATTTTATTCTACCCTACAAGAGAGAGAAAGCTAGAGGATATCTGTTACCCCTCCCCTAGCAATCTTCTACACTTATCCATGCAAAGGACCATCTTTCATTGCTTTCTTCATCTTCACGCCGCACCAAGGTAAGAAAAAAAATTAATTTTTCCTTGTCTACGTAATTTTTTAAAGCCTCGGGGTTTGAAATTTGGCTCGACGGGGGTCAAGGATGTGTAAAAAAGTTGCTGGGAAGGGCCACGACATTGTTGTCATGGGTGGCTTGGTGTGGCGGTTGTGCAACGACATGGACCGCAGAGGCAAGTTGGGGCTAGGCTTGGGTCAGGAACTTCTTAGCTTGGGCCGAGGCTATAAGGCACTGGGGCATTGATCTTTGGGCCGCTGGGCTTGGGCCCATGCAGGAAAGGTAAGAGAAAGGGAGGTGCAAGGGCGTCAGCCTTTTCTTTTGGATTGGGCTGCAAGGACTTTGGGCCTAGATAATGACAGCGCCTGGCGCTCTAGGCCTCCTAGTGCACTAGGTCGCCTGACATGTTAGGCCGAGAGGGAGAGATGGGAACCAGCGTAGGCTGGGCTCCTTTGGCTTCTATTCTTGGGTTGTGGGCTCGATGTTTTTTACCCTTTTTTTTTTTTTTTTTTTTTTTTTGTGTGCAGCCGTCTAATGATTATTCCTTGTATCTTTGTAGAATTTCTTCGAGTATGCCTTCTTCAAGCCACAAGAGTAATGATAGTGTGCTACCAGTGCTGCCATTGTATCGCCAAGGTGGGTCTTTAGATAAAGTGGACAACTTCAAGGCTGCTCACTTCAAAACTAGCTCCAATCACTCATTCAAAGATTTTCTTGAAGCATATAGGCACGTTATTCCGTCTAGGGTGCGTGTGAAGCGTGTCAAAGAGGGTAGCAGTCGTGAGCGATGTGGTAGGGCTTAGAGAGCCATCAAGTTTCACCCCTACTACTTCGAGTTCAGGTTTAATTTTCCCATGCCACATTTCTTCCAAGAAGTGCTTTGCTCCATGAAGTGTGCCCTCACTTAGTGTTCTCTCAATGTGGTCCGTGTGATGGTGGAATTCCTTAATCTAAGCTAATTCTTTGACTTGGATCTGACCGTCAACGAATTTTGGTACTTCTTTGACATAGGCAACATTGACGGAGTTGGGTAGCTGCTATCCCACCATAGGCTCTTCGATCATTCGAGCAAGGGATATCATAACTGGGCCAACGAGACTTTGGAGATAAGTGAAGAGTGGGAGTCTGATTCTTCCCTGAGCTGCGCATTCCGACGATTTTCATCATCGGTAAGTTGACTACTTAGTCTATAGGCTGCTTTGTGCTTTTGCTGAGCTGATATCTGATTTGTTGATTGTCGTCCTCTGCTTATATAGATTCAGAATTCAGTTCAATTATCCTTTTTAGCTTATGTAGATTCAGAATTCGGCTCAACTTCCAAGACTTCCCCAGATATGAATAAGGTGTATGTTGCTTTAGGTATCTCTGCTGAGTATTGTGAATGGCGTTGGCTGCTTAGTCCTTTTTGCCAAGAAAAAGGTGGGCTGCCCCCCGAGATAGGAGATAAAGTGGATCAAAACTGAGGCATTAGCTCGTCCAATCGTTATCGTGGAGCTTGCTGCGAATGAAGGTGGAACGAAAAGATCTTCCCCACCTGCTCAAGAGATGGCATTTGAGAAGAAGCCGAAGACTTCGTTCCCTGCTCGTGAGGGTCCGTCTGCTACCGATAGGCTTGTGATTGACTTGACTTCTTCCAAGGGGAAGAAATATGAGGCCGCTAGATCTGAGCCGACTACGCCTATTATGCCGAATGTAGCTAGTATAATTGCTGGTAGAATTGCTCATCATAAAGGTTCTGCTGTGCCCCCAATGTAGAAATTTGTGCCAAGACATCTGTTGGGAGCTAAGTTTGGTTCATTTTCGGAGAGGCTTGCTATTATGAAGGGTGATAAAGTGGACTCTACTGCTAAAGTGGCAACAAGGCATGTTCCTCTTGCTACTTAGACTGGTTCACCTGTTGAGAAAGAAGAGACTGCTCGCGTGGGTAGTTGTGAGAAATCCACCAAGCCTATTTTTAGAAAGTTGCTGAGATTTGTACATTTTTTAAGCCAGATCTGCTTGAAGACATGGACGCGTGTGCCAAGCTTGTTGATAGTGTTAAAGGGGTTATTTGCCCAAGTACCTTTGTGAATCATATGACTCAATATAAAAGAACTGCTCTACTTGTTATGATGCAGAAAACGATGATTCTGGCAGTCGAGTCTATGCTCCTTGACCAAGAGGATACCAAAGTTGCCAAAGAAATAACAAAGCTGAAGCTTATTCTTTTGTCGAGAAGATCAAGAGGTTAGAGTTTGAGCTCATCGCTTTGAAGGGGTCTAATATCTCTGCCCACATTTCTTTGCAGCTTGAGACCGCTCGCCAGGAGATCGTTGACTTGAAGACTAGCCTTGACACTATCCAAGTTAAGTATGAAGGTGCAGGGAAGGAGATTTGATGTTACATACCTCAGATTCAAGATCTTGAATGTGAACTTTCTAAGCTTCACTCTGCTGCTTATGCAAAAGATAAAGAATTAATTGCTGCTTATAATCAAGTGATCCACTTCAAGAAGGTCGTCCATAGGCTTAAACCCTAAGTGTTGGAACTCCAAGGTGCACTGAAAATCAACGAAAATCTGAAGAAGGAAGTGGATGAGCTGCAATGTGTCCGTGTTAGTTTGCTCAAGGAGAATGACCAGCTAAAGGATGAAAAGTCTAGGCTTGAGACTTTGCTTGTTCAGAGTCAGGCCGATTTCTACAAGCTGGGTTATGTAGATTATCCCTTTGGTAAGTCATTTGACTTTAAGTTTGCGAGAAAGACTTTGAGACCTTTATTTCTCCAGAAGACTTGCTTGCCTTTACTTTTGAGGCTTTTATTGCTGAAGTAGTCGGAGAAGTTGGTGCCCAAGCTAGGGCATCTGGGGGTGAAATTCTAGATGTTGTCGTTGTTGTGAACGTTGTTGTTGAATGTTGGAAATTCTGATGTCCAAGCTACTGAAGAATAGTCTTTTAAGTAGCCTTTAAGATTTTCTTTGTTTTCCTAGTCCGCGTGACCACTTGGCTGTTATCCTTGGCTTTCTTCAATCATTTGAACTGTGTGGCCTGCATCACAACATACTAAAGATTTTTTGGTCATGAAATTCGCTAACTTTTCATATCAAAAATACGCGGTTGTATGGAATTTCGTAAGTAAAGGTCCAAGAGAAGTCCTTGCTTTTTATGTAACCAATTCCATGGGTTACATAACAAGTATCACAACACTTTAGGAATTAGTGTAGATCTAGACGATCATTCCGTGCTTGGCAAAGGTGAAGCTTATCGATTGCGTAGCATGTCAGCAATGGATAGAGCTTTGTATATGCTCGCTAACTGCTTAACCTTTCACAAAAAATGTGTGGCTGTTTAAGTTTAGCACGACTTACTACTCAAAGGGCAAGTCGTAGGCAACCTTCTTGAAACCGTAGGCCACCTTAGTGCACTTGATAGTAGCATTAGGGTTCTAGGGTAGCCATTCATAGGGTGTGCTGCGTAATGTCCTTCTCCGTCTTTGAGGTTCAGTTCCCCACAAATTAGGCCAAGAGACCCAAAATCCTTCAGTTAGCTAAGCCTTGAACAAAGACCATTGTGGCTACTTCTAGGAATCTTGGTGCAAGCCATCGTGCACATAGTTACACCAGGGCAGCCCGACTTACCCACGTCTGGATATTCGGAGTGTATAGTTTATCCTCCCACATTGTAGAGCAAACTCATATGGGTGTCAGGGAAGTGATTTACCTTCTCGCACTGAAGAGTATGGTTGGTCCCCAATGGGGCACAACTTATGTGATAAGTCCCTAATAAGAGTTTGGTCTTCTTTTGAAGTGCAGGAGTGATCAGTTATTGTAAGCATGCAGCCAAGCCAAGTTGTAAATACTTTTAAATTTTTTATTGAAAAACGAGTGAAACGAACGAAAACTTAGCTGTAAGGTAGGAACTGCATAACAACTGGATAATTTTCGACTTGCAGAGCTGCTTGAGTGTTCGGGCTTTGATGTAGTGGGAGGTCATGCATGGTACTTCCTCAGATTGTAGGCGTTCCAATGATTTTTGATCTCTTTGTCGTTCATGGTGACGAGGGTTTAACTACCCTTGCCGCATACTCTGCTGATCTTGTTCGGACTTTTCTATATAAGATCCATCTTTTTGGAGCCTTTGTTGTAGGCAGTGATTAATGCTTTTCTTAGGACTAGATCTCCAGGTTAGAACTGTTGAATCTTGGCCCTTTTGTTGTAGTTGGAGAGGAACTGCTGCTAGTAGGCTACGATGCGGGTGGTAACCTTCTTGCGTTTCTCCTCTGCCATATCTAAGTTTATGGCCATCTCCTTTTTGTTATGCTCGATGCTTAGCAGTAGAGTACTGATACTTGCCACGATGACATTGGGATAAATGATTACTTTTGAACCAAATGCCAAAGAGAAAGGAGTCTCGTCAGTTGCTCGTCGTTTGGATGCGCAATACGCCCATAGGCATCCGGGAAGTTCGTCTGGCCATTTTCCTTTCTTGTTGGAAAGGGATTTCTTAAGGCAGTCGAGAATTGTATTGTTGGATGCTTCAGCCTGCCCATTGCCTTGGGGATACCTCGGCGTGGACATGTGTTGCTTGATGCCATATTTCTGGAAGAACTTCACCAAATATTTGCTTACAAATTGCGAGTCATTGTCTGTGACGATGGATTGAGGGATACAAAATCAGCAAATGGTGTTCCTTTATATGGAGCGCTTTATGTCCGTCTGAGTTGTGGTTACCATGGGCTCTGTTTCCACCCACTTAGTGAAGTAGTCAGCTACCACGATCATCATGCCTCTGACCCCAGTAGTGGGCGACATTAGTTTTACCAAGTTGATTGCCCACTGCATGAACGGCCAAGGACTCATCTATGGTTGTAGTTCACTGGCAGACAATGCTGGTATCAGCTTGTAGCGTTGGTAGCGGTTGCACTTTTGACTAACTTCTTAGCGTCTTGATGCATAGTAGGCCAATATTAGTCTACTTTAAGAGCCTTATGTGCTAAGGATCGGCCTCTGGAGTGATTTCTACAAACGCCTTTGTGGCTTGAACTTAGAACCTTTATGTTGTCAGGAGGCATTAGGCATTGGAGATGTGATCCAGTGTAAGATATTCGAATGAGAATGCCCTTCCACATGTAGTAACGTGCTGCCATTGTTTGGAGCTTTCTAGACTCCAATCTTTCCATGGGGAGTGTGCCATTGACCAGGTAGTCTATAATGGAATCTTGCCAGTTTGGAATTATACTAACCTGTGACACCTCGGCTACTGGGTCAGCTTTTATGCTCGGCTTGTCTAGATATTCCACTGGAATAGAGCATTTGAGTTGGTGGTCAAGGGCAGAGCCTAGGCTAGCTAGCGCGTCCGTGTGTGTGTTGTCTGTTCGCGAAACTTAAGTGAGGGTACAAGTCTGAAACGCCTCAAGTTATTTTCGTACCTTCTTTAGGTATTGCCCCATCTTCTGATATTTTGTTATGTACTCCCCAATAATCTGGCTAGTGATTAGCTGGGAATCAAAATGAATTGTGAGCTTTTTCACCACCAAGTTTTTTGCCATTTGGAGGCCTGTTGGTAAAGCCTCGTATTCTGCTCCCTCATTAAATACTTTGAAGTCTAAAGAGCTGTTGACATAATCAGCAAGCCGAGAAACTGCAGAGCTTGAGTCGGTGTGGCAATGAGCCACGGAGTAAAACTCTTCTCGGTCAAAAGTCGTGATGCAAGATAAACGCAATAGGAAGACGTAGAGCTGTAGCCATGTTACACGCAGCAGGAGATGCTCAACTACTGGTATTAGGCCATTCTAAAACTGAATTACAAAGCAAAGGTCGGCTAGGGCTGTGTGATGCACATCAGGAGGTGGTGCTCAACTGTCGGTACATGTCCTATGTAGAATCTTCTAGGTGATGAAGATAAAAGTTACTTCCAAGTGTGTCTTTTTAGTGTTTGTTTACCCTTGGCGCGCCTTTTGGGTTGAGTTGTTGCGTTTGTTAGAAAACTTTGCATCTGCCAGTGTCTGCGCCTTTATAATCACACGTCTGGATTGGGCAAAATAATGTGTTATGAGGATGATTGTGTTCGTTTGATGGTATAACTTGAGCTTCCGGGTAGCAACAACAATCATCAAAGTTAGCTTTCAAATTTCTAGTAGCTAGTTTCCATATCGAGGAGAGCTTTTGAACTGTGGAATATAGGTAGTCAATCCCCTAACTCTTCTTGTATGAAGGTAGAGCTTATTGTTGCTTTAGATACCGTCAAACATGTGATTAGGTCATTCGCTGCTTCTAGTTTAAATAGCAAGGAGGTGATGTCAGGTACTTCTTCAAGTCATTGAATGCTTTCTCACGCTCGTCATCTTGTTGTTCTTTTTTTATTAAGTCGAAAAAATGGCTTACGTTGATCAGTGGACCACAAGGGTAAATAATTGAACGCAGCTGCTCGTTTGGTTAGGCCTTAAATCTCTTTCAGAGTAATGGGGGACTTCATATTCAAGATCACTCGGATTTGCCTTGAATGTGCATCGGCAAGCCTCGTCCCAAAGTGGATGCTTCTTTGCCAAAGTGAAAGAGTCTGCCAGAGTAAAATCTTCTTTCATGATCAATTATTCGAACAGCGGCTGGTCTGCTGTGAGTCATTTTTGGAAGGCTGCACTAACTATCGAGTCGTTGCATTAAACTATCTTTGCCTTCTCTATTTTGAACCTCTTCATATAGTTGCGAAGCGACTCCTTTGGGTTCTGCTTGATGTTGAACAAGTGGTTGGACTTTTTCTTGATCGAGCGATAGAGTGAATTTTCTTTGGTAAAAACCAAAGAAAGTTTATTGAAACTCTGGATAGATTGTGGTGGAAGGATGTGAAACCAATATTGTGCCTCGCCTTGTAGAATGGTGGCAAATATCTTGTACATAAGATCGTCATTGCTTCGATAAAGGATCATTATGCTTCAACAGTGCTTTAGGTGTCTCTCTAGGTTTCCATCCCCTTTGAAGGATGTGAAATATGGCTTGCTAAACTTGCATAGAGGCTCTGCTTGCTTGATCTTGTCTATGAAGGGTGACTTGTTTATGTTGGTTATGTCCCATCATAGTGCCTTGTCAATGACCTTGTTGCGTTGGAAATTACGCAATTGCTCAGTTTGGAACCTCTTTACTTCTTCATCTATTTGCATTTGTTGGGGGTAGCAGAGCTTCCGGCTGCCCATTGTCGTGACCTACTGGTCTATGCTGCTCTTCCATATGTTCGGCTCGTCTATGCCACAGCTACAATGCATGTGGTACGTTCCTAGCAAGCGAGTGAATTTCTCACAGGCTGCCGATTGAACTTGAGCTGGATTATGTGACTGCTTCTCTTCATCCTTTATGCTGCTCACTCCGATGTGAGGTGGGTGATGCTTCTTGTAGGCCTAGTTGTGAATGAACACTTTGCTTGGAAGGTTGCTCATGTTGATTATCGAAGTGCTTGGAAGGTGGGTGATGCTTCTTGTAGGCCTATTTGTGAGTGTATACTAATTATGGGCCTAACCGAAAGTGCATGCTAAGACGAGAGTATACGTTATCTCATGGGCCTAGTAGGGAGTGTACATTACCAGAACCCTCGGTCTGTGGCTGGTCAATGGGCTGTTTACCGGGACATTGCTAGAGAGCTTTGTTGTCTTCCCTTGTCCTACTTTGGGACACCTCATCTAGGGCATGCTGCATCTTGGTACACTGCAAGAGTTAATTCACCAAGGTCGTCAGTTGTGCAAGGGCGTTTGTCAACCCTATGACTTGTCAAGACAAGTGTTGTTCGCCATTTGGCTTGAAAAAGCTTGGACGGTATGCGTCTCATTGAGTAGTGGAAGTGTAATGGACTTTGGACGTGAGATTTGAGTTGGGATGTCAAATCTACGGATAAATGGGGTGAAAATACCCCCGGTTCAATCGTCGGTCCAGAAATTTAAAGCCTGGACGGGTGAATCGATCTTGGGCCGATTAGTATTACTTGGAAGTGGGCCAAACCTCAGGTTGGACCACGGGAGCAAGTCAGGTTGCAGGCACAAGCCGGACCGTAGGCGTGAGATAGGCCACTGGAGCGCATGGGCGCAAGGCTTCTTTCAGCGGGGCATACACCTATGGGTCTTGGGCTCGGCTTTGGAGCTCGCTAAGCTCTCGCTGGCATTGGGCCCACAGGTGCTGGGCTGCTCCAATTATTGCAGTTGCTTGGGCCTCAGCTGCCATTGCAGCGCCATGGGCTTACTGAATGTGGGCTGCTTTGCGTTGAGCTGGCTGTCTTGTGGCATGGGCCTGGTCCTGCTGCTGCGAGGTGGCCTGATCATCATGGGTAGTGAGCTCACAAAGGGTTGCTGCCATGGTTGCTACCATGGTGGCTGCCATGGTTGTGCCACTGCACTTGTCGTCGCATTGAGCCTTGTGAATCATCGTGGTAGGGGTGGTTTCGTTCCACTCATCGTTGCGTTGAGCCTCGTGGATAGGGCTATGTTTTTATCTCCATCACTTGATCCAAATCCTTGAACATAAGAAGTTTCGTTCATTGTGGTTTCCGAATTTATAGTCATTGTACTTTTCTTTTATGTTTATTCAAAGAACTTTATAAAAAGTTCTAGGAATAAGAATATACGAAAAATCTACAAATGAACAAGAAATGTGGAACTTTGAATGCGAGAGTCTTCTTTGAGCATGTGAATCAAAGCTCTTAATGAAAGCACTAATTTGTGAATGCAAATTTTCGCCATTTCCTCATTTGATGAAAATGCACCTGCAAAATAATAGCACTTAAGATTATGGCCAAAAGCCTTACGACCCACGATGAATGGGGGGGGGCCTTTAGCAGAAGAATCTTCGATGCCAAAGTTAGAATTTTGAAAAGAATGTGTTTAGGAGTTTGTGGGTAGCAAATGGGTTAGCTTTTTTAGTGGGAGAACATGGCTATTTATAGGGGAGTGGCCGACCCTATTTGGAGAATAAGGACCGGCCATATATGGTGGAATTATGAGTATAATTGCAAGATATTATGTGAAATAATATCTTGCAATTAACTTGGCAATTAATCCTAAATTGAATATGAAAATTGGGAGTTATCTTTTGAGTGAGGATTTGATGAGGAGTTGAACCACTGGTGGTGAATCGGTAAGGGTTGTGATCCCTATCTCTCTTGCTCATCTCTCCCAATCCCAAATCAAGATCTCTGTCTCTCGACTCCGATCGACGACGCTGGCGCGAGGTTCCAATCTAACTCAGATCAACGATAACACGAGGCTCCATCTAGATCAGTTCAGTAGAGATCTTGAAGCAATCAGCGCAATCAATTCGAGGGCGGGAGGGAGAAGAGAACGAGGAATATGTGGTGTCATCGAGGGAGCCAAGGTCAAAACATGGAATAGGTGATGCACAATGTGTCTAAACCAGAACAGCTCAGTGAGTGAGCCAAGGTCAAAACGTTTAAGAAGCGGAGAACAAAAGAAACTTTACTTGTCATCGCATTGGAGATTCAACGAAAATGAAATCACAAAATCAAGAAGATGGGGGGTGCGGGTGCCTGGGTTCTGGGATGTCGTTGAGGACTCGAGGAGGACAATTGAGGTTGCTGGGCTATCGTGGTGGTGAAGGAGATGACTAGAGTGGGAGTTTGGTTTAAGTTTAGGAAAGAAATCAGTCAAAGGATGATGAGATGGATAATGGATTAGGGGTTAGAGAATTAGGAAATTGTTGTTATAGTTAGAAACGGGCAGTCCGGAGCCCCGTTATTCCAAATCCTAGGACTCGGCTTGCCCCTTAAATACCATTAACCCGCCCCGCCCCATCCCATTCCTATTCTCAAACAATTGGAATCAGTCCATACCCGCCATGACACACCCTGACCAAAATCAAGGCATGTTGGCCGTCACGTGAGGGTGACGTAGCCATGTGCGTAGTGCGGAAATGATAATGATATAAAGAAATGTGAATAACTAAGAACCAAGCTAGCTACTTTACACTAAGCAGATATAAGTGCAAATCCTGATATTTAAGTGTGATACACCATAATCAGAGTATAGGTAGCCTAAGTGCAGTCTAACAAGATAACTACTAATTATACAATACCAGAGGTGTTCCTACATTAGTGATAATTTGTCACAACCGCCGTCAATTCCTTGTAAGCCACCAATAAGCACTTCTACTTAAAGCCTGGAGGGGCTCAAAACAGAAATTCTGAGTAGGCAAAAACAAAGCTTTTCAAAACCATTTCAATTATCAAAGATAGTAACCTCTCGCCGTAAAATCTGTATAATTTCCCAGAAATTAAAATACATATCTATACCACAACCATGCTCAGAATAGCAAAATCCACATATATGCCATGTCAAATATCTTAGCATATAATATGTAAGCCAGGTGATATAAATCAATGCAAATGATATGTCAGCTGGAGTCACTTAATATGACCTGTACGACTGAATCTGTAGCTCATCCATCTAGCCGGAGTCACCTAATATGACCTGTATGGCTCAACCAATAGCTCAACAAGTATGCCTGCACATGAGTCGGAACCACCCAAAGTGATCTGCACAACAGGATTAGGTGTAAATAAATACGCTCAAGTGCTACGATCACGTGAAGACTGTGCGAATAATCGCGGGTCACCTACGAGTCGGAACCACCTATAGTGGTCTATACGACAGGACCATGCACCTAACTTGGATCCAAGGTGAGCATATGGTGCATGAAGTGAACATCATGTGAAGGACTGTGCCCTGATCACAAGCAGGAGCAATAACACCGGGGTGCAGGTTATAAGCTATAAATACATCTCAGGATAATCATGCAACTCACATCCACAATCTATAAACTTACCTGGAACTTACTTGAGTGTCTGCAGCGTCAAACATAATTATGTGCAACTACTAAATGCATATTCTAAGTATAAAACATTTGGCATGGCATTTTAAAACACAAGTCCATTTAGACCCATTTTCTCGGAAAAATACCAAGCATATATATATATATATACTGAAAACCTAAAGCCCACTCACTGATATATGGAAGGCTCGTAGCCCCCGAGTCTCACTTGACTGCGCTCATCCTCTAGAAAAGTCTCACCTATATGCGAAACAACTATTTTAACGTTATTTTTAAGCACATACACAAAACTAGGTAATAACTTCTCATACGTTACTTAATTTAGGTATTTGAATATACCATCGTGACCTATACAACCCCATGAACAACCCCATATTTTTAGAAAAATTTTCCGATGTCCCACGCACCGGCCAAGGCACGGCCACACGTAGGCACGTGCCTGGCACGCTGGACGGAAACCCTAACGGCGTTAGGGAATATTCCGTTAAATAACAACATATTCCATCTAAAAACTAATGGTGTTACCTTACGCCGTTAGCATATTCCGTCAAAGTTGACAGAATATTCTCCTTTGTCTTCGTTGGTTCGTCGGATTTCGGCGCCGGTGACCTCTGCAACTGTCAGTTTCTGGAAGAACTTCTAATCGTCATATCTAACTCATTTAAGCACCAAAATCCATGAAATTTAAACCAAAATGAAGCTTAGGATGAAAGGAACACATCCTTACCACTTTTATGCCCTAAAACTCACGGAATCTCGCCGGAAAAATCTTGATAATCCGGCTACCTCTACAGCTCGCCAAAATTGAGCTTCCCGATGTCCAAAACCTTTAAAAATTCCTCCTTGAGCTTCAAGAAGCAATCCTAAGGCTCACTAGAACCTTAAAATTCAATGAAACCTCAACGATCACGACGGAGTCACTATGCACCACATCGGGGTTTCCTGGTTCCCGAGCTTTCAAAGTCTTCACGTCTAACCAAAGGTATAAATGAGTTCTTGGACTCGTAAAGAACACGAATATCACCTTCAAAGCCTCGATCCGTGCACAAAATGGTTGGTTCACCAGTTGACCGTACAATTGTATGGAAAATGAAGAAAAATCGAGAGGGAGGAGAGAGAGAGAGTCAATGGGAGTGGTGTGTGTGTGGTCCAGATGGGTCACCAACCAAAACAAAAGAAAAATAAAACCTAAGTTCAAATTGGTTCCAAAACTAAGGAAAACATGAATTGGACCACAACTAAAATGCATGTCACACAATACCATCTAATGTCCAAGGGTTAATTAGAAATTTCCATGCTCTCAAGGATAAAATAATATACACATTTGGGACAAGCTGTCACACGCCCCAACCCATGATTCCTACACCCCATTTACCCTCCCCTACTTCTAATAGATACGAGATTATCTATACTAAAATTTGAGGTTTAACTATTTAGTATTATAATTTAGTAATATTTTTTTTTATTTGTAAAATATATTTTTAACGAGTAGTTTTTAAGTATGTCATTGATATTTATTAGTGATATTGCTATGTTGTCGATTATTATTTTTTATTAGCTCAACAATTAAGATTTAATTTCTAATCTTGTTATCTATTTATCTTAAAAACTAACTATTAATCTAATGCTCCGAGTTTGAATCTCATCTACCCCATTGATCAAACAATTATATTAGGTGAATTCATTTTTTGTTTTTGTTTTTATGCTTTGGACAAAATTTGAGTCCACTGCAAATGTATATACAGCTTATAACAGAGAAGTTCCTCTAATAACTAAGTTTTATATTAGCCAAATTAAAATGGGCGAATAAGTAAGCCGTACTAGCCTACTAGAAGATAGATATATATATATATATATATATATATATATATATATATAATATAAAATTAAAATGGGCGAATAAGTAAGCCGTACTAGCCTACTAGAAGATATATATATATATATATATATATATATATATATATATAGGCTAGAAGATATATATATATATATATATATATATATATATATATATATATATATATATAGAACGACCCTATGGGGCCAGTAAGTGTTGCATAAGGGACATGGCTTGAATTAGTCAACTTTTGATGGCTTTAATCTTAAGACGGAATATAATCGCCCAATTGCAATACCTGTACATTTAATTTAGGATTTAAGACGTCTTACATCAAGAAATATCAACCGCACGTGGAAATGTGTCGGTGTCTAATGTATGCATCTGAAAAGGAGAGCAAACCTTTGGTCAATGGATAAGCTCATAAGCCAACCTAAAATTATGAGCAATAGCATCAAAAAATAACCTAACACTATCCACAATAAAAATGTTATTTGCTCCGAAAATACTTTCCATAGAGAAGTACGCATAACACACTAAAAAGCCAGTAATATTATCAACAAGATTTTGCAGAAAAAAAATCCTACCAAGATTTCAAAAACCTTGAGGCTTGAATGGATCAACAAGACAACACGAGCATCTCCTTTAAAAATGAGCAGGGTGAAATGTCCATGTCCAATCTAGGAGTTATCTGTTCAATATCCATGGCCAGTGGTGAAGCTAGGATTTGTTGGGGGAAGGGGCGAACTTAAAGAGTGCAAGAGTCAAAAAAATCACAACAATCAAATCCTTTTATAGTAATATCTTCCATGGTTTTATCAATACAAACACATCACAATAGTTACCGACGACATTTCATACCATAAAAACTTCGTATAATAGGCTCATTATAGTATCTTTATATTAATTAACTGTATAATGCAAAGAAAAAAAAATCTTAGATTCTTAATCTTAGAGTAGAATATATTATATGACTACTAACTAATAAACCAATCAATACCAATAATGACACACCCTGACCTAAATTAGGGCGTGTTGGCCATCATGTGAGAGTGACGTAACCATGCTTTTCAAAATCATTTCAATTACCAAAGATAGTAACCCCCCTCACCGTAAAACTTGTATAATTTCCCAGAAAATAGATTATATATATCTATACCACAACCATGCTCAGAATAACAGAATTCACAAATATGCCATGTCGAATGTCTCAGCATAAAATATGTAAGTCAGGTGATATCAATCAATGCAAATGATATGTTAGCCGGAGTTACCTAACGTGACCTGTATGGCTGAATCTAGAGCTCATCCATCTAGCCGGAGTCACCTAACATGACTTATACGGCTCAAATCCACATCTCAACAAATATACCTGCACACGAGTCAGAACCACCTAAAGTGGTCTATATGACAAAACTGGATGTAAATAAATACACTCAAGTGCTACGATCACGTGAAGACTGTGTGAATAATCTCAGGTCACCTACGAGTTGGAACCACCTATAGTGGTCGTACAACAAGACTGTACACCTAACTTAGATCCAAGATGAGCGTATGGTGCGGGAGGTGAACATCACGTGAAGGACTGCGCCCTAACTCTGGGTGGGAGCACTAACACCGGGGTGCAAGTTTATAAGCTCTCAACACATCTCACATAATCATCAATCTCACAACCATAATTTATAAACTTACTTGGCACTTACCTGTGCGTCCGCAACACCAATTATAAATATATGCAACTACTAATGCATGAGTAAAATAGGCAGATATTTTGCATGGCATTCAAGATGTATAATCATTCAAATTCATTTTCTGGGAAAAATACCAAGTATATAGGTATATACGGAAAACCAAAAGCCCACTCACTGGTATGTGGAAGGGTTGTAGTCCTCAAGCCTCGATTGACTACGTTTGTCCTGAGGATAGGTCTCACCTATATGCAAAACAACTATATAAACGTTAATTTAAAGCATATAAACAAAACTAACTAATAACTTCTCATACAATGTTCAAATGGTGTGTTTTAATATACCAACGTGATCTACTCAACCTCACGAACATCCCCATATTTTTAAAATAATTTTTTGACCACCCACGCGCCGCCACGCGCAGGCCAAGGCACGGCCATACGCGCCGCCCACACATAGGCACATGCCTGGCACACGGACTAAGACCCTAACAGCGTTAGGGAATATTCTGTCAAAAAATCGAATATATCGTTATATATACCTGATGTCGTTAGTAACGCCGTTAGTATATTCCGTCAAAGTTGACAGAATATTCTTTGTCTTCTCCAGTGAGTCTCCCTGGTCATCGCCGTCCGCTGCCGTCGACGCCACCGTCTGTAACTTGAATTTTTGCCGGTTTCTGGAAAAACTTCAAAACTTCATATCTTCTTCAATTCTTAACCAAAATCCATGAAATTTGTCTCAAATTAAAGCTTACAGTGAGAAGAACAAAACCTTACCAATTTCAAGCCCTGAAATCCATGGAATCTTGCCGGAGAACCCTCGATAATCCATCGAAAACTTGAAACTTGCTAAACTCGACTTCCTGACGTCCAAAACACCTCGTTTTTCTTCTCTGAGCATTGTGAGAGTGTTCTAAAGCTTCCTATAAACTTAGAATCTTCCAAAAACTTCATATTTACATGTGTATGAACAGTACCCAAATCGGAGCTCACGAGAAACTAGGGTTTTCGAAGGTTTTAAGTCTAAACAAAGGTATGAATCAACTCCTAAACTTGCAAGGAGTTCAAAACCAACCTTTAAATCCTTGATCCATGCCTGAAATGGTTGGTTGAAGGTTTGTCTATATGGTTTGTATGGAGATGGAAGAAAATTTGAGAGAGAGGAGAGAGAGAGGTCAACGAGAAAGGTATGGGTGCGTCTAAGTGTGTGATGTCCAGCTGAGTCACCAACAAAAAAAAAAAAACAAATCACCCATGACACCAACTAACGTTCAAGGGCAAAATCGTCATTTCACGCCATCGATGAAATAATTCGGGACATGCTGTCATAACCTACCCCCTTAAGAAAATTTTGTCCCGAAATGTACACAACAAATACAAACCACTAGTAATCATAAAACAACCTTGGATACATATCCCTCATCCGATCATCTGTCTCCTAAGTGGCCTCCTCAAATGAGTAATTTCTCCACAAAAGTTTCACTAATCTCACAATCTTGTTCCTCAGAACCTTTTCTTTCCAATCTAGAATAGTCACTGGCTCCTCGTCATAAGTCAAATCCTGATTAATTTCCAAAGGTTGAGGAGGTATCACATGCGACGAATCAGAAACATAGTGACGAAGCATGGACACATGAAAAACATTATGCACTTTAGACAACTCTGAAGGCAACTCAAGCCTATACGCAACTTCACCGACTCACTTGGTGATCGTATACAGTCCGATGTACCTAGGACTTAGCTTGCTTTTCTTCCCGAACCATACCACACCTCTCCACGGTGACAACTTCAGAAACACACAATCACCTACATTATACACCCAGTCAGTGACATGTTTATCTGCTAAGCTCTTCTATCAATCCTGGGCCGCTTTCAGGTTAGACTTAATCACCTGAATATTCTGAGCAATCTCCTCCACTATCTCAGGGCCTTCTAAAACTCTTTCACCAACCTCTGACCAACATAAAGGTGTACGACAAGATTTGCCATAAAGTGCCTCAAATGGTGCCATGCCAATACTTGAATGAAAGCTGTTGTTATAGGCAAATTCCATTAAATCCAAAAGCTTGTGCCAAACATCACCAAATTGCAATACCGAAGATCTTAACATATCCTCTAACGTCTGAATGGTCCTCTCTGATTGTCTATCTGTCTGGGGATGATATGATGTACTATAAAGTAACCTTGATCCCAAAGCCTCCTGAAATGCCACCCAGAACTTAGAAGTAAACCTGGGATCACGATCCGAGACAATACTAATAGGAACTCCATGATACTTCATAATCTTCGATATAAATAATTCAGCTAATTGACTTAAAGAATACTTCTCCCTCACTCGAATAAAATGTGCTGACTTAGTAAGCTGATCAACTATCACCCAAATGCCGTCATAACCATTATTTGTACGAGGAAGCTTGTACACATTTCCACTGTGGAACGGGAAGCGGCTGCATCAACCCAAACAACTTCTTCCTTTCAGCTTTAACTTGCTGACA
Source organism: Pyrus communis (assembly GCF_041283825.1). NCBI lineage: Eukaryota > Viridiplantae > Streptophyta > Magnoliopsida > Rosales > Rosaceae > Pyrus > Pyrus communis. The sequence goes on from NC_142578.1 coordinate 10,370,215, forward strand.
AATGGCACACCTACTCACATACTCAGCAATTTCTCTTTTCATACCCGACCAATAATAAAATGGTCGAATGGTATGATACATTTTAGTACCTTCTGGATGCATCGCATAAGCCGAATAGTGCGCTTCATCAAGAATTGCTTACTTAAATTCTAAATTATTCGGCACATACATTTTACTCTCCTGGATAAGCATGCCATCAGCTTCTCAAACTCTAAGATCTTTCTTTTTCCCCTGACTTCTAGCTTCAATTAACTCCTGGACTTCCTAAGCATCCATCTAGGCTTCAAGTACACGATCAATTAAAATTGGCCTAACTTGAAAATTAGCAAGTAAGGCTTCCTCCCGATCTTGTACCCTTAACTTCACTCCAGTTGATCTCAAGTCTGCCAGAAGAGGAACATGACAAGCATACAAAGCGTTAATACGACCTTGAGATTTTCTGCTAAGTTCCTCCCGATCTTCATCACTAAGCAGTTCCAACCATCTCCGTTGTCGAAGATTAAGATCCCCCTGAGTGAAGAGATATTGAAGACTCTTATGATCCGTAAAAATCTTACATTTTTCTCCGTAAAGATAATGTCTCCAAATCTTCAGGGCAAAGATAATGGCTGCTAACTCCAAATCATGTATAGGGTAATTTCTCTCATAGGACTTTAATTGTCGTGAAGCATAGGCAATCACCCTACCATGTTGCATCAGCACACATCCCAGACCATTCAAGGAAGCATCACTGTAGACCTCAAAATTGCCACTATCATTTGGGAATGCTAAAACAGGTGCGTGAGTGAGATAATACTTCAACTGCTGGAAACTCTGCTCAGAATTATCATCTCACTCAAATTTAACCTCTTTTCTAGTCAATCTTGTCAGTGGCAAAGCAACTACTGAAAAATCTTTAACAAACCATCTGTAATATCCTGCTAAGCCAAGAAAACTTCGTACCTTAGTGACGGTTCGAGGTTGCTCCCAATTCTCCACCGTTGCTACCTTCTAAGGATTCACCTGAATATCTTGAGCAGATATGATGTGTCCTAAAAATGCCACTTTATCCAACCAAATTTGCATTTGCTAAACTTAGCATACAATTGGTGTTCCCTTAATCTCTTCAACACCAAAGTGAGAAGTCGCACATGCTCTGATTTAGACTTAGAGTATACCAGAATATCGTCAATAAAGACAATGACAAACCTATCTAAATATGGCTTGAATCCTCGATTCAACAAATCCATAAAGGTTGCTGGTGCATTCGTTAATCTGAATGGCATCACCAAAAACTCGTAATGACCATAATGAGTCTTAAAAGCTGTCTTAGGGACATCCTCACTACTGGTCTTTAATTGGTAATAACTAGACTCAAAACAGTCTTAGAAAATACACAGGCACCTCGAAGTTGATCAAACAAATCATCTATACGCAGCAATGGATAACAGTTTTTAATTGTTACCCGATTTAATTGCCTATAATCAATGCATAGCCTCAAGGTCCTGTCTTTCTTCCTCACAAATAACACTGGAGCTCCCCAGGATGAAGTACTAGACCGAATAAAACCTTTATCAACTAATTCCTGCGATTGAATTTTCAATTCCCTCAATTCAGCAGGAGCCATTCGATAAGGAGTCAATGATATAGGATATGTACCTGGAAGCAAATCAATAGTGAATTCCACATCTCGGTTTGGCAGAAATCCAGTTAAATTATCAGGGAATACGCCAGGAAAATGCCTGACTACTCGCACATCCTCCACACTACTAGAAGCAACATCATTCAACACCACATGAGCTAAATATCCCTGGCAACATTTTGATAATAATCTTTTTGCTCTCACAACAGAAATAACACCATGCCTCATCCCACTCTGTTCACCCACAAAAGTAACCACAGGTAATCCAGGATGATGGAAAGTAACTGATTCTAAGGACAACTTACAGCTCTATGTCCCAACTGTCCAATGTAAAGCATCCATTACTGCCCCGTCTACACTCTCCAAAATGCCTATTGTTACATTTGTGGCACAACAGAGCCCTTCCTCTACTAGCGTCCCCCTGTCTCTCGAATCTAGGACTCGTAGAAAATCTACCACCTCTTCCTTGACCAATGGCACTAAAACCCCCGCTAGAAGAAATGGAACTAGCTCCACTTCGCTTAAAGATCTGAGTCTTGCGAGGTCCTTGAGATACTTAACCTTTACTTTTATCATCTTTCTTCTGATTGCCGTCATTTTCTTCTTCCTCACTCTCACTAGGCATATTCTTTAAATCCTCAATCCTCAAAAAAATCTCATAGAACTCCTGGTAAGAAGCATAAAGAGTAGTGATCGCCAGAGAACGCCACTTCTTCTTAGTGCCCAATCTGAAACGACGAAGCATCTCAACCGGATGAGCAGCAACTTCCGAATCATAGCTAGACAAATCAGTGAATCTCCTGTAATACTCATTCGCCGTCAGCTTCCCCTGTCTCAATTGAATAAATTCTTGCTTCTTGCGATCAACATACTCAGGGGGAATAAACCTTCTTTGAAATAACTGCTTAAACACTTCCCAGCTAGCTGCTTCCTCTAGTGTCATCGGATAAGCCTCCTGTTTCCACCAGGATGCTGGTTCTTTACCTAAGAAACAAGTAGTTGTCTCGACCCACATTTCATAAGGAAGATTCCCTTAACTCTACAACATTCAAAAAGTCTTTTCAAGATGGTCGAGCCACCGCTCTACCCTTTCATGACCTTCATTACCCTCAAACTTATCCAACTTTAAATTCTACATAGTCTCCAAGGGTGTCCTTTGAGGAAGGCGAAGCGCAGACTGAATAGCAGTAGCAATAGCTTCCCTTAACTGAGCTATATCGGGGAAACTAGGCTCAGCTGAACAAAGTGGCTCTTTACGAGGCAACTTAGTTCTGACAGAAGACACCAAAATAATTAGAATACTCACAAAATATGCAGGATTGCCAAACCTAGGCTCTAATACTAACTGACACACCCCGACCTAAATCAAGGCGTGCTGGCTGTCACGTGAGAGTGATGTAACCATGTGCACAGTGCCGAAGCAAAATGATAATAAAAATGCGAATAAACAAAAACCAACTACTAGCAGTACTAGCTAAGAAAAGGTGCTAGTGCAAGATTAAGTGTGAAATACACAACCAGAGTATAAATAGCCTAAGTGCAGTCCAGCAAGACAAATACTAATTATACAACACCCAAAGGTGACCATACAATGGTGATAATCAGTTAGAGCTGTCGCGGATTCCTCACAAGCCACCAAAAAGCACTCCTAACTAGAACCTGGAGGGGTGCAAAATAGAAACTGTGAGTGGGCAAAAAAAAAGCTTTTCAAAATCATTTCAATTACCAATGATAGTAACCCCTCGCCGTAAAACCTGTATAATTTCCCAGAAAATGGATTATATGTATCTATACCACAACCATGCTTAGAATAACATAATTCACAAATATGCCATGTCGAATGTCTCAGCATAAAATATGTAAGCCAGTTGATATCAATCAATGCAAATGATATGTCAGTCAGAGTCACCTAACGTGACCTGTACAGCTGAATCTAGAGCTTATCTATCTAGCCGGTGTCACCTAACATGATCTGTACAACCCAAATCCACATCTCAACAAATGTACCTGCACACGAGTCGGAACCACCTAAAGTGGTTTGTACGATAGGACTAGGTGTAAATAAATACATTCAAGTGCTACAATCACGTGAAGACTGTGCGAATAATCGCAGGTCACCTATGAGTTGGAACCACCTATAGTGGTCTGTACAACAAGACTGTGCACCTAACTTGGGTCCAAGATGAGCGTACGGTGCGGGAGGTGAACATCACGTGAAAGACTGCGCCCTGACTCTGGGCGGGAGCACTAACATCGGAGTGCAGGTCTATGAGCTCTCAACACATCTCACATAATCATCAATCTCACAACTATAATCTATAAACTTACCTGGCACTTACCTGTGCGTCCGCAGCACCAATCATAAATATATGCAACTACTAATGCATGAGTAAAATAGGCAGATATTTTGCATGGCATTCAAGATGTATAATCATTCAAATTCATTTTCTGGGAAAAATACCAAGTATATAGGTATATACGGGAAACCAAAAGCCTACTCACTGGTATGTAGAAGGGTCGTAGCCCCCAAGCCTCGATTGACTATGCTCGTCCTGAGGATAGGTCTCACCTATATGCGAAACAACTATATAAACGTTAATTTAAAGCACATAAACAAAACTAGCTAATAACTTCTCATACAATGCTCAAATGGGGTGTTTGAATATACCAACGTGATCTACTCAACCTCACGAACATCCCTATATTTTTAAAATAATTTTTCGACCACCCATGCGCTACCACACACGGGCCAAGGCATGGCCAGACGCGTCGGCCACGCGCAGGCATGTGCCTGGCACACGGATTGAGACCCTAACGACGTTAGGGAATATTCAGTTCAAAAATGGAATATACCGTTATATATACCTGATGCCGTTAGTATATTCCGTCGAAGTTGACGAAATCTTCTTCGTCTTCTCTGGTGAGTCTCGCTGGTCGTCGCCGTCCAGCGCCGTCAACGCCGCCGTTTGCAACTTGAATTTTCGTCGGTTTCTAGAAAAACTTCAAAACTTCATATCTTCTTCAATTCTTAACCAAAATCCATGAAATTTGTCTCAAATTAAAGCTTACAACGAGAAGAACAAAACCTTACCAATTTTAAGCCCTGAAATCCACGGAATCTCGCCAGAGAACCCTCGATAATTCGGCCAAAACCTGAAACTCGCTAAACTCGACTGCCCGACTTCCAAAACACCTCGTTTTTCTTCTCTGAGCTTTGTGAGAATGTTCTAAAGCTTCCTATAAATTTTGAATCTTCCAGAAACTTTACATTTACGTGTGCATGAACAGTACCTAAATTGGAGCTCATGAGAAACTAGGGTTTTCGAAGGTTTTAAGTTCAAACAAAGGTATGGATCAACTCCTAGACTTGCAAGGAGTTCAAAACCAACCTTCAAATCCTCGATTCGTGCCTGAAATGGTTGGTTAAAGGTTTGTCCATACAGTTTCTATGGAGATGGAAGAAACGGGAAAGGTATGGGTGCATGTGAGTGTGTGATGTCCAGCTGAGTCACCAACAAAAAAAACAAATCACCCATGACATCAACTAACGTCCAAGGGTAAAATCGTCATTTCACGCCATCGATAAAATAATTCGGGACGGGCTATCACAAATAATCATATAAATTATTCAGTAAACAAAAATTCAATTAATCAATATCAATAATCAATTAATCTATAATAAAAATTTCAATTTTTACCCTAAATAACAATTTCAGTATTCAATAATTATAGAATTTCTTATCAATAACCCATAATTAATATTCATTAAGCATGTTGATCAACTACTCTATGATTCTATATAAATTAAACAACATTTTGTATTAAATAATGAATTAGGGTTAGGGATAATATAAATTTAGAAATTAAAGATTTCATCTAAAAATTTGGAGAGAAGTGGTCAACCAAACCAAAGGATGGCACCTAGAAGCTGGCAACAGGGTGCAAGGAGGTGACTTGAACTTTGGAAGCAGGGAAGGCTAATAGGATGTTGTCGCTGGTATTTGGGGAGCTACTACTCTCCGATTGTTTTGAAATCGGAAAGAATGGGGTCTGGGATAGTGAAGGAACCGGGGGACGAGTGGTCTCCTTTAATTATTTAATTTTTGTTTTAACTCAATAACCTAAACGATGTCGTCCCATTGAAGGGAGTTTTTAATTTTTTTTTAACTAGTACCAAAACGACGTCGTTTTGGCCTGGTTTTCACAAAAATAAAAAAGGAACTTGCATGCAGCATAGTTGCATAGCAGCAATGAACCCATAAAACACAGAACTTCATCACTTCCGACGGGACTAGAGGGGCGAAACCACCGCTCCTGGGCTTGATTTCCAGTGAGGGGAGGGGAGGACGCCACTCCTCGCCCCTATGTAGTTTCGTCACTGTCCACGGCCAAATATGACAAATAATTTCCTAAATTGCTTTTAGAACTTAAAAAATTTGTTTGGTGTGATGACAATTTTCACCAATGGTGGATTGACAAAAGTCACACCTTCAAAACAATGAACACTGATAGGCTCATTGGCGAACACCCAAGGAAAAAAGGGCACGGTGTTTGCCAAAGGACCTTTGATGCCTAAGTCAGAAATATAGTTTGAGAAAAAATGAACAGAGAGTGTTTTGAGTTGTAAGTGGTGATAACCGATTTCCACGTTGGACTTGGTTACTTATAGAAGATATCATTCCTGATATCCTGGCTTAATTTGAGGATATTAGCACATGGGCAAAATCAATCAACCCAAAAGGCATGAATATTCGAAAGTGAGTTGATTTTGTGGCCATCATATCCTAAGATTAAGGTGGCTGCGGAAGGAAGGGCTTTTCAATAAGGCAAGACTTACAGGCCAAACAAATGGCCGATTTCGGACGAATGGTTGTTCTATAAATACGAAGCTTTAAGACATGAAGTTGGATCCCTCGATCAACACACTAAATTTCATATTCTTCTCATCCTTTACTTGGTCTAGGTTTTAATTTACGGCCGCAGGTCGTTTACTTGTCAAATTCTTAGTTCATGTAAGTTTATAGTTTCAAGATTTATATCTTCAATAGAGATGTCAAAAGATAAATGTCAAATGTTAACTTGCTGGTTGATGTGAAAATGTCAAATTTTCTGTTTTTCTAACCGATATGGTTTTTTTTTTTTTTTTTAAATTTTTTTTAATTTTTAATTTATTATAAATGATATTTGTAGGACCCATTTTAAAAAGTAATCAATTAAAATAAATTTTCAAGATCTATAATTGGTACATTAATAGGACCCACACGATAAAATAATTAAAAATTATTTGACACCCCCTTTTCTCATATGTCAATCCACATAGGATTGACTTATCGGTTGAAGTTTGCTTCTACCTTTAATTTGATTACATGACATTCCACTTAGATGGTCTAAACACTTCATTTTATCTTGTTATTTCTATTTAATTTTAATTCAAGTTCGTTTATTTTTATCGCACTTTTCTTCAAGCCTATTTACTTTCTACTTTCACCTTTTTGTTTTTTACGTTATTGTTCTCTTATATTATCTCACTTTACATTCTTACACTTTAATTTCTTGCACCTTTACATTCCTTTGCATCTGTTAACCCAAAATCACAAAATATACAAATCTGCTCTAACCATCCTTGATCATAAAGGAGTGAGGGACCTATGCTAAGAAGAGGTTCCTTGCTTGGCCGTTCAGTCGTTTGGTTAGAAGTTAGATTTGTGACTTCAAACACAGACATTCAATCCAAGCCAAATATGTAGCTTGGTGGTGGCACACCTCGCACCGAAATAGAAAATGAACAAAAAATCGTTATCTCGGCCTAACCCGTTTGAAAAGAAGGAAACACCTTCACAAAGTCACAATAGTCACATAAGAAATATTACACAAAAGAACATTTGTTGTTGTTATAATTATAACTGAACGTTAGCTGATATTTAACACTCCTGAATGTGGAGAAAAACTTGTGTGAGGCTTGGCTTACCACTGAACTTTGCTAAGTGGCACTACAAGCCACTAAAAAATCGCCACATAACAAGTCTTAAATGTAATTTTTTTTCCCATTCTTTTATATTTAGGATTCTCATAATTATATTTCTCACTAATTAATATACATCAATCTAATGGATATTTTTTTTGTTTTCTTTCTTTTTTTTTTTTTTTTAAAAAAAAGGACAATTGATGGCAAGATACGATTATCCATCCCAAATATTCCCTCCAATTTATGTTGTGGGACTCTTTCACTTTCTTCTCTCTCCCACTTCTTTGTCTCTCTGACTGTTTTCTCTCACTGTTCTTCAGAAAAAAATTATGTACCCTGAACAAAATCACTTTCTCCAACTTTTGTCATGGAAATCAATCAATAATCTTTAAGTTTTTTCGTTATTTATACAATACTTGATTTGATCATGTGAACTTGACATGAATAACCCATTTATATAGGTGTATTAGGGTTAGCCTAATTTTTTATTTGTTTTCGTTAACATGTTAATCTAATATTTGGGCTCAAATGTTAATCAATGTTATGGTTAATATGTTGATACGAATTACCCACATATTTGTACAATAGTTTTTTCCGTTCTTTACTATGAGTATTTTATTAATGTGGTAGTCCCTTTTTTTTTTTTTTTTTTAATTGGTAGGTTGCTGCTGAGACAATGGAGTTTTAAGATGTAAAAATTAGAATGGTGGTGAATTTTGACATTGAAGCCTTTCAAGTACGCAATGCTTATGATATGAGGAAGGGGTTCAGTCTTCGTAAAGAGCATATTTGAAGAGATAAATCAAATAATATTACACAATGAGATTGTTTGGGAAGTTAAAGAAGGCAGGCATGCCCTACAACATAAACTGGAGGGAATATTTGGGAAAAGAAGGGGGGGGGGTGGGGGGGGGGGGACGAACAAAATATAAGCCATTAAATTGATGCGTATTCATTAGTGAAAAAAATAATTATGAGAATTTTAAATATAAAAGAATGAGAAAAAAAATTATATTTAAGACTTGTCACGTGGTGATTTTTGAGTGGATTGTAGTGCCACTTAGCAAAGTCCAGTGGCATGCCAAGCCCCACACAAGTTTTTCTCCTGAATGTGAAGTTGTTGAACTTTCTCGAGTGTTTTCAAGTATTGAAACTCGGTATTTGACAATGCTTTGGTGAATATATCAACAACTTGAGAAGTAATTCTTAAGTTTAATATGCCTAGTAGCTCCAATACCTTTAGGATCCGAATAGTTTTTAAGTCTTGCCAATGGTGTGAAAGTTTCATTAAAATCTACTCCAGGTTTTTGTGAGTAGCTCTTTTCAACTAGCCTTGCCCTCTTCTTTTGGAATGACCCATCCAAATTAAAATTTGTCTTGATAATCGACTTGACACCTATGACATCTTTGTCAATAGGCCTGTCCACCAATTCCCATTTGGAATTCTTCTCAATTACTAACGTTTCTTCCTTCATAGATTTTTGCCAACCTACATCTTGCATAGCCTCTTAAAAAAATTTATGGTTCAATGATATACTAGTTTATCATCGAAGCCTTATGCAATAAAACTCAACACCTAGTAATCGGTGGTTAAGTTGGGACAATATCAGTGATATTGGTGGTAGACCATGTTTGGGCCTATAAAGTTTCACATGGTATTAGAGCAAGCTATTCCTTCAACACATTCTGGGTACGATTTACTGGGCTCGAATGTACCTCCTTAATTGGGTTTTCGAAAACTTGCCCTAGCACCAACTTAAGGTACTAAATGACTGGGCCCTCGAAAGTTGCGTTGGCCCTAATACTTGAATGATGATCGGGCTCTGGAAAAGTTATGTTAGCCCCAGTGTAATGACTTGACTAGTTCCCGATGTGGGAATTGGTTTCCGTTATGACCCTGTGTGGGGTCACTTGTGAGAGGGCATATTGGAGAATAGGATTCCACATCGGTTATATGATAAAAGAATATACAATTAATATATGAGAGTTTCCACCCCTAATATTACTAAGGCTTTTTGTGATAAAACCCAACACCTAGCAATAGGTGGCTAAGTTGGGACAATATCGTTGATATTGGTGGTAGACCATGCTTGGGCCTATAAAATTTCACAGAACACACGTATCTTAACCTTTTTTCAGGAAACATTGTATTATTAGTCTTGAACGTTATATTGACATCCGTGAGTAGTACATGTATGTTGAAATATCCCACATGGGCATAATGAGGGAGAAAAAAAGAGTTTAAATACCGAAGTCTTTTGTGAAAACTCCACCACTGTCGAACTGTGCAGGTGGTAATTAACAAATTTGGGACAATACCAGTGTTATGGAAGTGTCATTTGGCCGTCTCTCTGATAATTTTATAAGTCAAGACAATGTACTAAGAGTGCGTTTACTTAAGGGTAATGGTAATCAAATAACATAATTGAATTCCGATTACGGATTACTCATGTGTTTAATAAATACTGGGGAATCAACAATGTGGTGGACCCCATCCAAAATAAGGAATGCAATTCCTGAAATTAAAGGAGTGAGATTCTCTGAATAGATGAGGTATTTGAATTTTGTGAGAGTAAGGGAATCAAGAATGCATTTTTTCTTCCTATTCTGCCCTCTCGCTTGCTGGCTCATCAGGCGATGGATATGCTTCTCGCTTGCTGGCTCATTCTAGAGAAAAAAGTCTATTCCCTGTTTGGATGCCGGGAAAATAATAGGAAGCTGTGAGAAACACTTAGGTGAAGAAAGTAACCTAAATAGGATTTTGAATATTTTAGAGCGTGTAACCGAAGACAAAAATTGGAGTGACCTTCACGATGAGAAATAGAGGATTTGAAGATTTTAAAAATGCAGAGGCTGATGTGAGTTATAATCTTGTTTAGTGGATTATAATCTTGTTTAGTGGCTTTCCTGGGTGTACTGGGGGATGAGTGGGTTATAAATTTTTAACTTGTTTGGTCTGCGGAGAAGATGATTTGGCTAGGGTTTTTTAACTCCACTTTAATCAAACAAATAAAAATAATTATTTAAAATGTTATGAAAAATAAATATAAAGATTAAATAAAAAAGATAAGGGTAATTTAATAATCATATTGATTTATACACTGATTCAAGTGAATTAGTAAACACCTCATATAAAATCAATTTTATTATTCCATAACATTTAAGTAAACAACTTTAACAAGAATTTGATTCAAATTCCTCGTCATTTCAACTCCTCCTCAATTCAATTTCTCCTCAATTTACTTATTCCTATTTTAATTACAGTTACATAAACGAGCCACAAGTGATTTGAGAGTTATTACCAGAAGCTAATTGTGGCTGTGACTTCTTTGATTGGTTCAAGCTTCTTTAGCATTCAGTTGTTTTCTTAAAGAATCCTGCTTGTTGTATGGGGCTAATTAGAACTAATCCAAGTTAAATAACAATAAATTTCTATTGATCTACCGTTCCCTAGGTGACAAGTGTCCTCTAATAGATCCTACATCACGTTCTCACCTGTCATTAATTGTCCTCTAATAATCATATTGATTTATTAACAGAAGCTTCTACGGATATTTAATATTAAAATTTTCTCTCTTGTCTGACCAAAGAAAAAACCTAAAAGGTCCTCACTCCACCAAATTCATCGATTATCTATAAGTCAATAATTCCCACACTTGGACGCGTTTGGTTTGGTGTGTGCGATAAAATTGTTCCCTGATGAACTCACATTTTCCAGGAAATTCATTCCACAACACAACTTATTGAAAATAGGCCAAACTCCAAACACTATATAAAGCACATTACTCTTTCATCATTTCCACAAACAACTCCCTCGCTTCCAATCTTTCATTCCACAAAAAGAAGCCAACAAAGCAGGCAACTTTTATTTTTTTCAGCTCTTTTATCAGAAAAGAAGGAGATTAACATGGCTTGGAAACAAAATGATGCGGAATCATTGCAGTCCGCTGACGAGCTGAAACGCCAGAAAAGAATCAAATTGGCCATATACATTGGTATTTTCATTGTGTTTCAGATTATAGTTATAACGGCAATGAGTCTTACTGTGATGAAAGTGAAGACCCCCAAGATCAGGCTAGGCAACATCAACGTCCAAGAGCTCAACTCCACCCCAACAACACCTTCATTTGACACTAAATTCACAACCCAAATCAGAGTCAAGAACACAAATTTTGGTCCATACAAGTTTGATGAAGGCACTGTCACGTTTTTGTACCAAGGCGCAACTGTCGGGCAAGTTTCTATTCCAAAGAGCAAGGCAGGAATGCTTTCCACCAAAAAAATTGACGTCGAGGTGAGCTTGAGTTCAAGTGCTTTGAGCAGTTCTAATATTGGGAATGAACTGAGCAGTGGGGTGTTGACTCTCAACGGTGCGGCTAGGTTGACTGGCAAGGTTGAATTGATGTTTATAATGAAAAAGAAGAAGGCTTCCACCATGAACTGCACCATTGCATTTGCTCTGTCATCGAAGACGCTCAAAAGTTTGCAATGCAAGTGATCAGACCTGCGAGATCAGTATTAGTTCTTGAATTTTATTGTTTCATTTTTTATCTTCTATGGGACTTCTTGCATTTTGCTGCAGAATTTTCATAGTATTGCTCTACTTTGTTTTTTGTTTTTCTTATTTTTAATTTTGTTTGATTGAATATAGAAACAGATGATTAACTTCTGTAGTACATATAGCAAGAATTCCTTCCTTCATCAAATTGAATCCAATCACAAAATTTAATAGAATCGGGTAGTGAAATGAAGAATAGATGTTGGTACAAGTATTGTTGGACTGCACAATCACATTTGCCATGTCGTCAAAGACGGCCCAAACTTACAATGCAAGTGAAATCAGACGTGATATTTATTTGGAAAGAATTTATGTGGACACTTCTGTCCTTCTGCACACCTTGCTTATTTCTATTGTTTGATTTTCTTGATTTCTTCAATTCAAAAGTAAAAAACAAATGCAGGTACGTGGGATGAGAAAACAAAAAACAAATGTACGGAAATCACTTTTTTATTGAATTCTTTTATCCTAAAGTGTGTTCCCGTAAGGTCGTTAATTTTTGGTTCCTGCTGCAATAAGGTCATTATGACGTTAAAAAATAACTCTAAAACGAAGAAAAAGGATGAACAAATTATACATGAAAGATATCCCTATTTCGAACTCCAAACTGAAGAATATGTTTCTCTTGGATCTGCTATACCGGCTGCCGGTTTGAGCATCTTTTTGGGGTATACTAGTAAAGAGAGAAGAAAAAGTATGATATCAATTTATGTTTGGGGGACTAAATCTACCCTGCTTTTTTCCTAGTTTAACAAGTACACAATTCAATGTAAAACAATGAGTATAAACAACATTGTAACCACCACACTGTAGCAGTTGAACCTCAGTACAAGTTTACATTAAGTTCAATTATCATTCAATTCTAATCTGAGTGGCTAACTTAAGTGGCAGTGAGTACCTCTGCAGCTTCATCTCTCCTCTATAGACTGCTTGATGAAGGCAACCACCATTCCAACTCAATCTTCATCCAAGCTCAGTCACCAGATCCATTGTGTATGTAAATGGTTCTGTGATCATAAAATCAGTGAATTGACATTGGAAATAAACGTTATTCTAAATGTACAAATACAGAGAATGATTATGATTATGATGCTCTGATATGAAGAACATGTTGTAAACTAAATCAAAATCCAATCAAGCAATAAACAAAATACAACGATTTAGAGTTCCTCCAATATAGGAGTACCTCTCTAGCAACAGAAGCTTTATTGATTACCAAGAAATACAAGAGAACTGACAAACACAAAGTGTTCTCAAGTATACAAACTTATGCCTCTCAAAAACTCTCACACACAAAACTCTATCCCACATTCATCTATTTATACTAATAGATGACATAGGTTTACACAAAGTTCCCAGAATATAGGTAACCAAACCCTATACTAAAACCAAATCCCAAACCAACTAGGAAACACAAATCCAAATATCTCGCGTCCAAGATATCCTAATCCTTTTTAGTTTAGGCATGTTGATTTAATGCCAAATCCAACAATCTCGACCTTGGCATGAAATCCATAAGAGGCATCAAACAACTTCCGTTGCTCCACCATATCGCAAGACCAAACTTGCTTCACCTGCACCAAATCCAAGCAGTGCTTGAACTTAGCTGTATTAACCACCTTTGTCAACATATCAACTAGATTATCTTCGGTAGCAACCTTTTTTAGACAAATCTCACCTTCAACTACCACTTCTCTTGCAAAATGATATCGTACATCGATGTGCTTAGTCCTAGCATGATGTACCTGATATTTGGCCAAATAAATGGCCCTTTGGCTATCACAATATACATCCAACTTGTGTTGTTCTACATCTAAATCTCATAACAACCCCAGAGTCCACTTTGCTTTTTCGATAGCTTCAGCGATCACCATGTATTCTGCTTCTGTGGTTGATAGTGCCACCGTTGGTTGTAATGTTGATCTCCAACATATAGGACCTTTTTTCATAGGAAACACATACCTAGTTGTTGATCTTTTCGTGTCTAAGTCTCCAGCAAAGTTTAAGTTCACATATCCAACTGAGAACTTATCAATTGCTTCATCACATCATTCAAAATTAGAAGGACTTTTAGCCTTAATTATTGACAATGCATATACCATGTAGGCCATGCAATCATTATATCTCGCAGGTAGGGATATGTCTCATTTTCCCTTCCTTTTGGCTATGCAATCATCTTGTATCTTTAATTCTTTTGATGGTGTTTCTTCTTCGCGATCACTTTCTTCATGTTCAAGTTGATCACCTTGCCTTTCTTCTTCCACAACTTTCTTACTCAGCTGTGAATTCACAACTACTTATTCTCCAAGCTCCACCATCTGAACATCTTCCTTCAATTTCATGTGACTTTCATCGAATGTCACATCTCTACTTACTATAATCTTGTTCAACTCGGGACACCAAAGTCTGAAGCCTTCCACACCACTATTGAATCCCATAAAGATAGATTTCTTAGCTCATGGATCTAGTTTTTTTTCCTTCACATGAAAGTAGACATTGCATCCAAACACTCGTAGCTTATTATAGTCCTGAGCTGGTTCTCTAAACCACACTTCAATGGGTGTTCTACCCTCCAATGTTGTTGATGGTAGTCAATTAAGCAAATAACATGCATAGCTCAAAGCTTATGCCCAAAATCTCTTTGGCAGCTTAGCTTGAGATAGCATGCAACAAACTTTCTCGAGCAAGGTCTTATTTAGTCTCTTAGCTATCTCATTCTGCTGTGGAGTATGTCTAACACTGAAATGTCGAGCAATCCCTTCTTTTTTACACACTTTGAAAAAAGGATCAACTGTATATTCCCCTCCATTGTTACTTCTCAGTATCTTAATCTTCTTTCCAATCTTGTTCTTCACCATGTTCTTCTATTCTAGGAAGATGTCAAGAACCTTGTCCTTCGTTTCATCATATATATCCATGATTTGCAAGAGTACTCATCAATAAAAGATACAAAAAATCTTCTTCCACTTAAAGAAGCATTCATTGCAGGCCCCCAAACATCAGAGTGAACATAGTCCAAAATCCCTTTCGTTTGATGAACAGCTGAGCCAAATTTCACCTTTGTTTGTTTGCCAAGAACACAGTGCTCACAGAACTCTATCTTTCCAGTTTTTGCTCCTTTTAAACACCTTTGCTTGATCAATCCTTGCAATGCTTTTTCTCCTACATGTCCCAACCTCATGTGTCATAATGCAGACAAGTCATTTTTATCACTTTGCACTTCATTAGCTACCATAACCACTCCATTTTCCAAAGTTTTTCCTTGTAGCATATAAAGTAAGCCATTCTGAGGCCCTTTCATTATGACAAGTGCTCCTTTAGCAACTTTGAGCACGTTGTTATCAGAGTAAAACTTGTAGCCTTGTGACTCGAGAGTGCCTAGTGAGATCAACTTTTTCTTTAGATTTGGGACGTACCTTACACCATGCAATTCTCAAATCACACCATCATGATGCTTGATCTTGATGCTTCCAATTCCTTGAGTTGTACATGGGTTATCATCTCTCATATACACAGTTCCATTCATAACTTTGAAGCTTGAAAACCAACGCCATTGAGAAGTCATGTGATGTTACAACCTACGTCAAGCACCCACCCTTTCATATAATCCACAGTGCTCAATGCAGTTAGGGCATAGAAAAATTTCTCATCCCCGACTTCAACCATATTTGCTTCGGAGTCGTCATTCTTCCTTTTAGTATTTTCTTTGATTTTAGGGCAGTCCTTCTTCCAATGTCCTTTTTCATGACAAAAAGCACATCATCTTTGTCCAAGAACTTCCTATTCTTTGAGACTCCTCTAGTACGAGACCTACTATTTTTCCTGTACGAACCTTTCTTTTCTTTTGATCTCCCTCTCACCATCAAAGCTTTAGAGTTATTCCTTTCTTACTTGTAAAGGTGTCTCACCTCATGATTCATAAGAGCACTAGAGATTTCATCATACTTAATTGTTTCCCTGCCATAAATCCAAGTATTCACGAAAGGCTTATAGGATTCAGACAATGAGTTCATCAAGATCAAGGCCTTGCCTTCATCTTTGATTATCTCTTCGAGATTTGCCAATTCAGCTAGAAGCTTATTAAACTCTTCTAGATGGCCAATCATCTTCGTGCCCTCTTTGTACTGGAACCTGTATAACTTGCTCTTGAGATGTAGTTGATTCTCTGCACTTTTCTTCATATATTTTGTCTTCAATGCAGCCTATAATTCCTTTGCAGAAGTTATATTCATTACACCATACTTTTGTTGCTTTCCCAAGCATAGCCGAATTGTAGAACATGCATAAGCATTCAATCTTTCCCATTCTTCTTTTTTCATTGCAAACGACATGTCTTCTAACACAACAACCAAACCTTGTTGTATTAGGACATCTTGAACCTCACACTGCCGCATAGCAAAGTTATTCATTCCATCAAATTTCTCAATTTCAAACCTAGCATCTGGGTTCCACTAGTGCCAGACTTTTCTTCAACGTCATCACCACTGGTAGAATCACCAGTCTTCGTCATTGCTTGATAGTCACAACCCACGTAAGAACCTAAGCTCTTAATACCACTTGTTGTAAATTAAACCAAAAACCAATCAAGCAATAAACAAAACACAATGATTTCAGAGTTCCTCCAATTTAGGAATACCTCTCTAGCAATGGAAGCTTTATTGATTACCAACAAATACAAGCGAACTCACAAACACAAAGTGTTCTCAAGTATACAAATTTATGCCTCTCAAAAACTCTCACACACAAAACTCTATCCCACATCCATCTGTTTATACTAATGGATGTCATAGGTTTACACAAAGTCCCTAGAATATAGGAAACCAAATCCCAAACCAACTAGGAAACACAAATCCTAATATCTTGCGTCCAATATATCCTAATCCTTTTTAGTTTAGGCATGTTGATTTAATGCCAATTCAATAGAACAATGCTCAAAAGCTTAGTTGATAATTAGTAGGATATATCATCAAAACATATGATTTCAAAATACGCAATGTTCATCAATTTGAGGATACAAGAAAGAAGAATTGATTAATACCTTCATGAGTTTTTAACAGAGATGAGACATTTTCTCTCACCATAATTAAGAGGATTTTCTCAATGTAGAATGCAAATTCGGAAAAATTCATTGAGTGTTATGGGGAGCTCACAAGAAGCATGTGATAGAATGATACTGCTCAAATCTCTCGGCAGCTTTATTTGGGGAAGAACCTATTGGATGTCATTATTAAAAGTAGGGTTAAATATTAGAAGAATAACAAGTGGTGTCTAGTGGTGATGGAGAAACAGCTCAGCTTGTGTCATTGCCTAGCTGTTATCTTCGGTCCTCCCTCTCACCTACTGTTTTCATCCATTGCTTTCGGCTCTTCTTGCTGTAAAAGCCAAAGCTGGATAATAGATTAAGTTTAGAGGGATTGCAGGTCATCATGATGTTGGCATTAGCTGCCATCTTCCCTCCTCTCTTCTTCTTGTTTTTTCTTCCATATATGATGCATCTTGTAACTGTTTTATTTATGAAATATACATCAAAACGTCAACATGGTATCAGAGCAGGAAAAATAACCTGCTTCTGCATTTCTTCCAGCTGATCGTATTCCATCTCCGACATGGCGGAAGAGAATTCTTATTCGTTTGGAGATGAAAATTCCCAGATACCTTCTTCCGTGTCTGAGGTGGATGTCAATCCAAATCAAAGATTAAGCTCGGTCTTGTTAAATGAGTTTAATTACTTACCTTGGTCGAGAGCAGTGAGTCTTGCCCTAGGTGGAAGGTCCAAGCTAGGGTTCATAAATGGAAGCATCGAAGTTCCTGATGTTTCTTCACCAACTTATGAAATCTGGCTTTGCAAGGATCAGCTAGTTATGTCATGGCTCCTAAATTCCATGGAACGTAAACTAGCTGAAATATTCAGTTATTCTGAATCATCATTCAAACTATGGGAAACAGTCAAGGAGATGTATGGCAGCCAGAACAATGCTGCACGTGTGTTTCAATTGAAGAAGAACATTTCCAACATACAACAAGAAGGAAAGCCCTTTGTTCAACTTCTAGGCAGCATGAAGAGCATGTGGAATGAGCTGGAAATGTATCGGCCTCACACAACTGAGGCGTCTTTACTACTGAAAAGGGCAGAAGAAGACAAGATATTCCAACTCTTGTCAAGTGTCGATTCAGGATACGAAGACCTACGAAGCCACATACTCATGAATCCCGAACTACCTTCCTTCACCAGCGTATGTGCAACAATCCAACGTGAAGAAGTACAAAGGAAAGTCATGAACACGGGCACAAAGACCAGTGTAACTGAAGCAAGGGCTTATCTAGCCAACGAAAGAAAATACAAAGTGAAGAATCCACACTTAAAGTGCCAACACTGCAACTATACTGGAGACATGCTGGATTTTACATCCAGAATTAAAGCCAGAGTTCATGAAGGAAAACAAGGGCTCACAAAGACTGAACCGTGCACCACATAGAGCCAACAATGCAACTACCTCAACCTCTCATAGGTCTGATGCACTCAAGAGCTTCACTGCAAATCCAGCTGCACTCATAAATGAGTTTGCAGTGTATCTTCAAAGCAAGAAAGAAAGGATTAAGAGTGACCAAACGGTCGGCTTTGAAGATGGAAATTCAATAGCTTTGCTAGGCAAGTTTGCTGGATTTCTGACAGAAACACAACACATGGCCCAAGATGACATGCAAGGTATCATGACTGCTTTTAAAACTGCTCTTAATGTAAATATGATGCATGATTTGTGGATTGTTGATTCGGGTGCCACAGATCATATGACCAACCATGTTTCTAAGTTTCACAAGTTTGAAAATTTTTCAAAACCGTCTCAAGTCTCAACTGCCAATGGTTAGAGTTCTAAGGTTTTAGGGAAGGGAAATATAAACTTAATATCGGACAAAATTGAGTCAGTAGCCTTATTTGTTCCTTCTTTTCCATTTCAACTTCTATCTGTGGGAAAAATCACCAATACCTTAAATTGTTTGGCCATTTTCTCTCCTCACAATGTCATTTTCAGGATTGCCTCACCAAGAAGACGATTGGTGAAGGGTTTTACCTAGATGGCCTCTATTACATATCAAAAAGCAGTCCCAGAGGATTTCAAGCCAAGTCCAGTCCATCCCAAGATAGTCAATTGTGGCATCAACGTTTAGCTCATCCTTCCCAACTTGTTTTGTCTTCCTTGTTTCCAAACTTAGGGAATGATTTAATTTCGTGTGAAACATGTCATTTGTCTAAAGCCACCAGATTGTCTTTTACCTCATCCTTATCTAGGACTAGTAAAGTTTTCGAACTAGTTCACTCAGATGTATGGGGACCAACGTTTGAATCTTTTGATGGTTATAAGTATTATGTAACTTTTGTCGATGATTTCTCTAGAGCCACATGGTTGTACCTTTTAAAGTCTAAGAGTGAAGTGATTGAAGTTTTTAAGGATTTTCACAATCTTGTTAAGAACCATTTTTCCTCTCAAATTCAAACCTTAAGATCTGACAATGGCACCGAATATATGTCCCATATCATGTCATTATATTTGAGCAAGCATGGTATCATGCATCAAACAAGTTGTGTCGGCACACCTCAACAAAATGGTGTAGCTGAAAGGAAAAATCGTGACATTCTGGAAAAAACGAGAGCATTAATGTTACAAATGAACGTACCAAAGAGATTTTGGTCACAAGGAGTCATGGCGGCTGTGTACATCATCAATAGACTTCCTAGCCGAGTCTTGGGGTTTAAATCTCCACTTGAAGTCATGAAAGGAAGAAAAATCGACCTTTCACATCTTAGAGTCTTTGGCTGTGTCTGTTTTGTTCATATACAGTCACACCATCGAGATAAGTTGGACCCTAGAGCTCTCAAATGTATTTTTCTTGGTTATTCATCAACACAAAAAGGATATAAGTGCTATGATCCTCAACTAAGAAAAATAATTATATCTAAAGATGTACGATTCCATGAAACTAACTTTTTTTCAGCAAATCACATGAAGCCACAAGTCAGGGGGAGTGCATCTTAGACCTAATTCCTCTACCAAGAATCTGTACTTCTACACCTCCCATTGAAGTCAATAATGAAGGTACTCATCCTGATAATTTTGCGCATGATGATGACTCGGTGCATGATGATGACAACGGCAACATAGAAAATCCTCAAGGTGTGGATGACAATTTGAACGAGGATGAGACAAACCTCCCAGTACCTCGACGCAATCCTCGGCGTGATAGACAACCTCCCACAAGGTTTCAAGATTTTGTCACATATAAACCGAGGCATCCAATCTCAAATTGCGTGTCGTATCAAAAGGTAACTCCATCTCATGCTGCTTTTCTTAACAACATTTCAAGTCACAGTGAGCCTCAAAACTTTTATGAGGCTAATAATCAAGTTGTGTGGAAAGAAGCAATGAGAGATGAACTCAAAGCACTAGACCAACACAAAACTTGGAGCATCACCAAACTTCCACAAGGAAAAAAGGCAGTGGGCTGTAAGTGGATTTATAAGATCAAGTTTAATTCTGATGGTTCGATTGAGAGGCATAAAGCCAGGCTGGTGGCTCGAGGATTCACTCAAACATTTGAGGTGGATTACAAGGAAACATTTGCTCCTGTTGCAAAAATGAACTCAGTAAGGGTTCTATTGTCTGTTGACGTCAATAAAGGTTGGTCTATGTATCAAATGGACGTGAAGAACGCCTTTCTACATGGTGATCTTGAAGAAGAAGTCTATATGAGATTGCCACTAGGACACCCTCAAAGCCAAGAGCCTAATTTGGTGTGTAAGTTACATAAGTCAATTTATGGACTGAAGCAATCACCACGTGCTTGGTATGCAAAACTAAGTACAGTTCTTCATAGCATTGGTTTCAAAAGGAGTAATGCAGATTCATCATTATTTGTTCGCACAAGAGCTGCAAGCAAATTGGTTGTGTTGATATATGTGGATGACTTAATAATTACAGGTGATAATGCTGCTGAAATCACCACACTCAAACAGTCACTTCAACAACAATTTGCGGTTAAAGATCTTGGGGTGTTGAAGTATTTTCTTGGAATCGAAATGGCATCTTCTTACAAGGGACTATTTCTTAATCAACGAAAGTACGTCATGGACCTACTTAAAGATGCCAATATGAGTGATGCCAAGCCTGCACTTACCCTTCTTGATAGTAAGCTCAAGCTTGACTTGGGAGGCACGCCACTCTCTGATATCAGCTTATATCAGAGGCTTGTCGGCAAGCTGATCTACCTAACGATCACCAGACCAGACATCTCACATTCAGTAAGTATTGCCAGTCAGTTCATGCACTCTCCCACCATCGAGCATCTGAACCTTGTCAAAAGAATCTTACATTACTTAAAAGGGTCTGTTGGTCGTGGCATCCTCATGGTAAAGAATGACAACACTCAAATCATGGGGTACTGTGATGCTGATTGGGCAGGAAACGCAATCGATCGCAAGTCCACCACTGGTTATTGTACCTTTGTTGGTGGAAACCTGGTCACGTGGAAGAGCAAGAAACAAACTGTCATCGCAAGATCAAGTGCCAAAGCTGAATATCGTGCAATGGCCTTAACCGCGTGTGAGCTGATATGGCTAAAAGGACTTTTATGTGACTTAGGTGTGTTCACAGCTCAACCAATGACCTTATTTTGTGACAACCAGGCTGCCATGCACATAGCATCAAACCCCGTCTTTCACGAGAGGATGAAGCATATTGAAGTCGACTGTCATTATGTCCGTGAACAAGTACAGTCGCAGGTGATTCAGACACATTATGTAAAAAGCTTCGATCAGATATATTCACCAAACCTCTGGCTTCTCATCAGTTTCAAAGACTCCTCTCCAAGCTTGGATCCATCAACCTACTGGATCCAGCTTGAGGGGGAGTATTGGATGTCATTATTAAAAGTAGGGTTAAATATTAGAAGAATAACAAGTGGTGTCTAGTGGTGATGGAGAAACAGCTCAGCTTGTGTCATTGCCTAGCTGTTATCTTCGGTCCTCCCTCTCACCTACTGTTTTCATCCATTGCTTTTGGCTCTTCTTGCTGTAAAAGCCAAAGCTGGATAATAGATTAAGTTTAGAGGGATTGCAGGTCATCATGATGTTGGCATTAGCTGCCATCTTCCCTCCTCTCTTCTTCTTGTTTCTTCTTCCATATATGCTGCATCTTGTAACTGTTTTATTTATGAAATATACATCAAAACATCAACAGAACCCATTAATTATACGAGTAGAATGATATTTCACATTAGCAAGTTAAAAGAGCAACCATTAGCTCAACAACTAAACAGTAACCATGAAATAATCAAAAGCAAAACTAACAAGTGTAAAAAATACACACATCTACAAGGTTTTAAACTTGACAAAGCAACATATATTGAAGATAGAAAGAAAGGAAAACCTAGCATAAATGGTTAAAAATAATCAATAAATGTTTTATAAAATACAAATTCAAGGGTTGCACAAAGATTACAAGTCAAGAACTAGTTTTGTTTAGAACTGGCAATTTTTGACATGATATGGTGATACGACATAAAAACGACACGAAAATAACGGGTTTCGGGTCAACACGATAACTAATTGGGTCATTATCGGGTGACCCACCAGTTAAAAACGGGTTCTTAACGGGTATACACGCGAGTAACACGTGGGTAACCCGTTTCGACCCGTTAAGAAAAAAATTATTTTGATAATTTTAAAGTTTATTTACTAAAAGATTTATTATAAAGTACAATAGCCATATTAATATATACAATATTTCTAACACTCGTGATTCATCATTATTCCTCCACGAGTAGATAATGGTTACACTTATATTATCGTTTAGATTTTTAAAATCATCCATACCCTCATGAATAATGTTTTTTATTTGAGGGAAAAATTAATAAAATTAATCATAATTATTTTAGGAGTGTAAAAAATGTAAAAAAAATATACAATCACTCATAGTGATAAGCTTTACAACTTTCATGAAGGGGTCAGCTTCGAAATCCAACTCTATAATCCATAAAACTTAAATATCACATTTCCATATTTACAGTTAACTGAAATATGAGTCGAGGTCATATAGTTTGTAGAAACTTTATAAACATCAAGGAATATTTTCACTAATCGTAAAACTCTGAATATAATATCAACAATCCAAATCGTTCATCTTCCTGCATCCTCTAATAGATCATGCTTTCAAAAAAGAAATTTTGAAAAGAACAAAATTTGATGAGAACAATGAAGCGTAAATGTAAACAACAATCAACGGTTAAATGTTGATCTATGATTTATATGATTATAGTGGCGAATTTTGAAGTTAATTTCTTCATGAAAGTTGTAAGGCTTGTCATTATGAGCATTTATATATATATATATATATATATATATATTTTTTTTTTTTTCTATATTTTTTACACTTTTACATTAATTAAAAAACTATTGAAGACTTTACCTAAATAACAGCCGTAAGATAAATAAAAGTAAATCTGTACCGTTGGATTCTATTTCACTTATATTATTAGAACTTTTTTGGATGAAAAAAACACTTCTCTATTCCAATATTTTCCAATTTTACCATTTGATCAATTTTGGCAAGTGAAAATATACATAAAAGAAAAATGCGTTTTAATGTTTTGGATGTGACAATATGGCATTTATATACTTATTTAGTATTATGTTTTTCATTTGATTATTTATTGGTTTAAAATATATTTTCCTTAATGGGTAACGGGTCAGGTCATATTACCTTTTAATATTATCGGGTCGGGTCATTTTACCCGTTTATTTTAACGGGTATTACACGACACGACCCGTTAAGATATTGGGTATGACACGAACATGGAAAACATGACACGATTTCCAGGTCTAGTCATGTTCACTCATAGTTTGAATCCTAAACATGTTATAGAAAGAAGCAGTTCAACTACACCCTTCTGCTCCACGCTACTTATCTTGTATATTCACTTACATTGCAAACTTTTCAGCATCTTTGATGACAAATCAAATGCAATGGTGCCGGTGGAAGACTTCTTCTTCATCATTATAAACATTAGTTCAACATTTCCGGTCAAGTTAGCCACGCTGTTCAAAGTCAACACCTCACTACTTAATTACCTGCCAAGATTGGAACTGCTCAGTGCTCTTGAACTCAAGCTCACCTCAACATCAATTTTTTTGGTAGAAAGCATTCTAGCCTTGCTCATTGGAATAACAACTTGCCCAACAATCACGCCTTAGTAGAAAAAACGTGACAATGCCAGCATGATATGTAACATCCCACATCGTCCAGGGGAGTGGATCTTGTAAGCCTTATATGTATATTCCCATCTCTACCTAGCACGAGGCCTTTTGAGAGCTCACTGGCTTTGGATTCCATCGGAACTCTGAAGTTAAGCAAGTTCACGCGAGAGCAGTCCCTGGTTGGGTGACCCACTGGGAAGTTCTCGTGTGAGTTCCTAGAAACAAAACTGTGAGGGTGTGGTCGGGGCCCAAAGCAGACAATATCGTGCTATGGTGGAGTCGAGCCAGGATATGGTGGGGGCCCGGGCTGGGATGTGACATCAAACTTGTATGGACCAAAATTTGTGTTCTTAACTCTGATTTGGGTTTTGAATTTTGTGTCGAATAAAGGTGTTGCTTGGATAGAGTTGAGGTCTTGGACGCTGATGTTGCCTAGCTTTACCTTCGGGGTCTTGACTTTCATCACAGTGAGACTCATCGAGGTTATGATGACGATCTGAAACACAATGAAAATACCAATGTATATAGTCAATTTGATTCTCTTATGGCATTTTAACTCATTAGCAGATTGCAAAGATTTCACATCACTATTTTTCCGAGCCATGTTAGTTATCTGCTAGATTTTGTTGGTTTCTTTTGTGGGATGAAAGCTTGCAAGTGGAGGGAGTTTTTTTGTTGAAGTGATGGAAGACAGTGGATTAATTGGCTTCTTTAGAGAAAGGCCTTTGAAACTCTTATTTTTCCAAAGAAAAACCCACATAATAGTAAACATTCAAATAAAACCCAAAATTCAAATAGACTACCATGCAGACAAATATATAACCAATTATTACAACATATTTACAACTTATGCCACAAAACCCTAATTATGTCAATAAATATTATTACTTACCCCAATTATTATTAGCAATTAACCCCATATGGAAATTTTACCCTTCTTGTATCATAAATATTAGTAACATATATATATATATATATATATTAATTTATCCATATCCATAAACAATTATGTCACATCCGGGCCCAGGGCGGATCACATCCCGGGCCCGCTCCACCACAGTAGCACGATATTGTCCATTTTGGGCCCCGACCACGCCCTCATGGTTTTGTTTCTGGGAACTCATGAGCAACTTCCTAGTGGGTCACCCATCATGGGATTGCTCTAGCCCCCTTCTCGCTTAACTTCGAAGTTCCTACGGAACTCGAAGCCAGTGAGCTCCCAAAAGGCCTCGTGCTAGGTAGAGATGGGAATATATATACAAGGATCACTCCCTTGGGCGATGTGGGATGTCACAATCCACCCCCCTTAGGGGCCCGACGTCCTCGTCGGCACACACGCGACCAGGGTTAGGCTCTGATACCAAATTGTCACATCCGGGTTCGGGGTGGATCACTTCCCGGGCCCGCTCCACCACAGTAGCACGATATTGTCCGCTTTGGGCTTACCATTCCCTCACGGTTTTGTTTTTGAGAACTCACGAGCAACTTCCCAGTGGGTCATCCATCATGGGATTGCTCTAGCCCCTTTCTCGCTTAACTTCGAAGTTCCTACGGAACCCGAAGCCAGTGAGCTCCCAAAAGGCCTCGTGCTAGGTAGGGATGGGAATATATATACAAGGATCCCGCTCCACCACAGTAGCACGATATTGTCCGCTTTGGGCTTTTCATTCCCTCACGGTTTTGTTTTTGAGAACTCACAAGCAACTTCCCAGTGGGTCACCCATCATGGGATTGCTCTAGCCCCCTTCTCGCTTAATTTCGAAGTTCCTACGGAACCCGAAGCCAGTGAGTTCTCAAAAGGCCTCGTGCTAGGTAGGGATGGGAATATATATACAAGGATCACTCCCCTAGGCGATGTGGGATGTCACAATCCACCCCCCTTAGGGGCCCGACGTCCTCGTCGGCACACACGCGACCAGGGTTAGGCTTTGATACCAATTTGTCATATCCCGGCCCGAGAGGGACCACTTCCCAGGCCCGCTCCACCACCGTAGCACGATATTGTCCGCTTTGGGCCCCGACCACGCCCTCACGGTTTTGTTTCTGGGAACTCACACGAGAACTTCCCGATAGGTCACCCATCCTGGGATTGCTCTAGCCCCCTTCTCGCTTAACTTCGAAGTTCCTACGGAACCCGAAACCAGTGAGCTCCCAAAAGGCCTCGTGCTAGGTAGGGATGAGAATATATATACAAGGATCACTCCCCTGGGCGATGTGGGATGTCACAATTATGGGCACATTTTTTGTATGAAAAAAGAAAATCCTTTGTACAATCAATTATTTTGCATCAAATAATATTGTTTGATAAAATAACAAACCAATTAATATTTTATGTTGTAGATAAATTATTTTACATAGATTATTACATACATTAGACATTTTTATTTTACCTAGATTATTACATACATTAGACATTTTTTATTTGTTATTATATATGCATATTAAAAATAATTTATCTATATTTATATGTAAAATATAAGTAAATTAATTTTGAATCAAATATCATTTATTTTGTAGGTAAATTAAAATAGTAGTTACATTGTTTTGGTCAAGTTAAACAGTGCCCAAATTATATAGTAAAAACTAAACCAAGACAAATTATCACCATTAAAATAACAAAATAGATACATTATTTTTTTTTATAAGATTAAACAATAGGTAAATTATGTTGTAGGTACATTATGTTTATAAAAAAAAAAGAAGGGAAAATTGAAAGTAGTAGATATATTATTTTCAACCAAATTTCCTTTATTTATAGGTGAATTATTTGCATGTACTATTACATATATATTGAGCACATTTTATTACACCCGTCCCAAATTTTACGTTTCTATTAATTTTAGAAGCGTGAATGTACGAAAATGCCCTAGAGGCATGGACTTTGACTTCCGTTGATCATCAGTTAGAGTGACGTATGACTTATTCTTTTAGCATATACTCGTAGTACTTGCCACTACGAACACATAGGCGAAAGCCATTTGCGAGACCGAATTATAACGGTATAATTACGGATGTTTGAAGTTGGTTATTTAAAGGTATTTAAATTATTTGAGCTCCCACCTTGTGGGAAGACTAACTAATCAGCCTTAAGGAAAGAGAAAAAGGGACCAATCAAATTAAAAGGGATGGAGGACCAATGAGAAATCAGAAAGAAAAAAAAAAAAAAAAAAAAAAAAAAGAAAAGACGGGGGAGTAGCCTTCCCATCAACCCACACCCACCGCGAGCTCCCATTTTCCAAGGCCGATTCCGGCCAATTCCGGTGGAGATTTTCAACGCCACTACCACCATCTTGAAGTTCTCATTCCCCTCTAAAAAACCCATCCATGAACCACCTTCATTAACCACGGTATGTGGTGGTTTGAGGCCGTGAAAGTCGACGAAAATCAATAGTACTCCAACCACCTTTTTCAAATTTTCGGCAAATCAGCAAAGCAATGGCCGATGCCACCACTTGGGCTTTGTAACCCATCATCCCAGGAGAAAATCCCAACCAACCTTGACCCCGGTGGACCACCGTAGACGACAAATTGACGTCGGGAAGTTTTAGGCACCAGCCGGCTTTGTGGGCAAAATTGACCCCCTTCCGTCCACTTTTGGACTTTGTGGCAGGTATGAAAGTTGTTCCTCTCTTTGAGATCTTCATTCTTGTAAATTTTGGTAATTTTCCGGCGAGTCGGGGCGGCAGACTGCTACCCACGGCGGCACGTGGCCAGTGGGCCGGCAATGCTATTTTTTTGGCTATGTTAAATGTCTTTAATTTAGTCGTGATATTTGAATGACGTAGGTTGATCGTTGGAACCTAAATTCTCTACGATACGTTAATAGGTATTTATGTGAATCGACAATCCAACCGTCGGATCGTCACCAAACTTTGTTACATTGTAGTACATAATATTTGAAGAATGTAGGAACTTACGGATTGGGAATCTGACATACAAATCTTTCTGAATTGGATTTGTAAGTTCATAAAATAAAACGTTAACCGCTAATCAGTTTTGGGAATTGGCGAGTATCCAACCGTTGGATCGTAATAAAATTTTATATGTTATTCTAGAAGCATAATGTGGATCTTTGGAAGTTACAGATTGGAAATCTGATATGTGGATCTTCTGAATCGAGTTATACAAGGTTGTAGACCCTACCGTCGATCAAAGATCGGCGGTTGACTTTTGGTCAATGGGTCTGAAATTATTCTTGAAGGTCCTTGAGGATATGTTTTATGTAAATTACGTATTCTATCGGTAAGAACTTTGAGACGTGATTTGATAATTGGTCACAGGCGACGATAGATCGTGATGTCTTGATGTGCGTGTAAGATAATCATAGCGTGGACTCCAGGTGAGTGGGTCTTTTTCTTTCATAGGCATATAATTGATAGTTCCACAAGCACTTCTAAAGTGATCTATGCTTGTTACCTACAATTAATCATTGCGAACTACGAATGGCTTGATCTTTGTTTAGGGTACTTAGGCAGTCTAACAAAACGTTAGATGCAACCATATAATAAATAAGATTAAATAATTGAGACAATAGCCTTGTTTAGTGAATTGAGCAATGTGAGGGACATTGGTGGGAAGTGTGAGATTTAGCTTTATGATTTGGTTATTAAATGTTGATCATAAATCAATGCGTGAAGAATCAAGAAATTGAAGTAAGGAAAGGTAAGTAATGATAGTTAATTTAACTAGTGTCTAATTGGGCTTAACATTGATGATTACTCTCAAAAGTAAATAGTTTGGGAGTAGGGTGTTATTGATTGTACATGTTACGTCGTATTATATATTTTGGGAATATCATGAAATGTTTGGGTTTAGATTGCATCATGGCATATTCATATGGATATTACCTGAACCTAACTATTGTGAATGCTTTAAAGTGCTAAATGATACCGCAGACGCCCAAGTAAGCTTCAGGTGAGTACATGTTGATGATAGTGATGGTAGTGACTATGATTGTGTTGAGATATATTATAGCTCATAAACATACACCCCGGTGTTAGTGCTCCTGCCCGTGGCCAGGGCACAGTCCTTCACGTGATGTTCACCTCCTGCACCTTACGCTCACCTTGGATCCAAGGTAGGTGCACAATCCTGTCGTACATACCACTTTAGGTGGTTCCGACTCGTAGGTGACCCACGATTATTCGCACAGTTTTCACGTGATTGTAGCACTTGAGCGTATTTATTTACACCCAGTCTTGTCGTACAGACCACTTTAGGTGGTTCTGACTCGTGTGCAGGTATACTTATTGAGCTATTGGCTAGCATGATTGATGAGATATGTGATGAGATATGGATAAGTCGTACAGGTCACTATAGGTGACTTCGACTTATATGCTAGCCATGATTGACGAGATATGCGATGGGATATGGATAAGTTGTATAGGTCACTATAGGTGACTTCGACTTATATGCTAGCCATGATTGATAAGATATGTGATGACATATGGATAAGTCGTACAGGTCACTATAGGTGACTCTGACTTATATGCTAGCCATGATTGATGAGATATGGATAAGTCGTACAAGTCTCAAGAGGTGACTCCAACTTATATGCTATCCATGATTGATGAGATATGTGATGAGATATGGATAAGTCATACAGGTCACTATAGGTGACTCCGACTTATATACTAGCCATGATTGATGAGATATAGATAAGTCATACAGGTTATTAGAGGTGACTCCGACTTATGTGCTAGCATTGAATGATGAGATATGGGTGCAGTCGTACATGTCACATTAGATGACTCCGACTGATATATCATTTTGTATTGATTAAGTTCATTTGGCCTACTTATTAATGCATGGTGGAGTTGATGGACATGGCAAACCGTGGTTTTGGCCATTTTTGAGTATGGTTTGGATATATGTATATATGTTGTATTGTCTTACGGAAAACGATACGGGTTTTACATTGAGTGGCATTACTTTTAGAGAGGTAATAACTTTGGGAAGCTTGGTTTTATTGCTCACTCACACTCTGTTTGGTGCCCTCCAAGTTTTAGCTACTAAGTTTGTATCAACAAGGATCTATGGCGAATCTTAGAATTGATGGATACTTCTGAGGGTATGATTCTTACCCACACTTCTGTACCTTACTTATGCTCTAACGTCGTGTGTGAAATGGGTTCGCTCTCGCTCACAACGCACTCTGGTATTTAAAATTTTTAGGTTCAAATTATTCGCATTTTTCTACACTCTATCACATTTTATGGTTTCGTTACCTTTTAGGTGTCGGCCAGCACAGCTTGATTCAGGGTCCAAGTGATACTAAAAATTTTTAGGTTCAAATTATTCATATATATAAGCATTTAAGATGGAATGTGATGTTTAGTGGTACAAGCTTCCACGAAATGCTGAAATGTAACCAAACACGCGTCCATCATTGGGATTTTGACTATATTAAATCTAGACTGCTGTATATAGGATGAAGTCTTTTATATGACATAGCTTACAAAGAAAAGGATAAAATAAAATAAGACGTGACCTGCATTTCTCTCTAAGACTTGGAGAGATCCAATTGTTTGTGTTCTAGGAAAAGTCTTTATAGGTTCTTTCCATTATATTAATCATTTCAATCACACGTTGAACACAATATTAACTTGAATATTAAATTAAGCTTCTTCAGCCTTGTTGGATTGGTTTAAGGTTCTACTATATTTATCATTTCAATCACATGTGAACACAATATTAACTTGAATATTAAGTTTATTTGCTGGATTGGTTTTAAGGACATCTTTCATTCCTTAATTTTATAATTTGAACACCCCATTCCACTTTGTTTCTTTAAGAAATAGAAAAAGGCAAGTATTTTTGGTCCATCATTTTTCTCCTCCGCACTCATCTCTCTCTCCTTCTTTTTTTTTTTTTTTTTTTTTTTTTTTTTTTTTTTTTTGCATTTCTCCATTTTCCTAGTCTTACGATTGAGTAAATTAAAGAGTAACTAATGTTTCTCCTCCGCACTCATCTCTTTTTTTTTTTTTTTTTTTTTTTGCATTTCTCCATTTTTGGCTCTCAATGACGCGACCAAGTTGATGGAAAAGTTTGGACTTGTGTTTATAATGAAGAAGAAGAAGTCTTCAACCATGGACCGCACCATTGCTTTTGACTTGTCATCAAAGCTGCTCAAAAGGAAAATAAATAAATAAATTTTTAACATTTTCCCAACGAAATAGGTGCAGTGCAGGTCGTTGG
The DNA here is from genome assembly GCF_041283825.1 of Pyrus communis. NCBI lineage: Eukaryota > Viridiplantae > Streptophyta > Magnoliopsida > Rosales > Rosaceae > Pyrus > Pyrus communis. Next base: position 10,401,803 of record NC_142578.1, read on the forward strand.
GCCACAATTTTAATTTTATCAGGAAAACATAAAAATTTTGCTTCATTCTTTTTCCAAAAAAATAAAATTTACCTCATGTAAAAGTGTTAGCTCTACGAAATATTCTAAAATTTCTTTTGTCAAATGCTATTTCCCACGATTTTTTTGTCAAAAGTAATTTGGGCTATCAAGTTTAAGTGACATTTGCCCAACGAACTTGGTTAGTTTGTCCAACGAAATTTTAGGATTTAGGAACACGTGTCATAATTTTTGTGTTTCGCATTTATAGTTGAGTTTCTTATTTTATTTTATTTTCTTTCTTTAAAATCTCAGGAATGAGAACTATTTTAGTATGATTTAAACTAAATTCAAACATAGGATTTTTTTTTTTTTTAAGAAGAAACTATATTTCATTAGGAAAACTTTAATCATAAAGGACATCTAAAGACATCAGAGACATTAAAAAGTAAACTCAAAAGAAAAGGCTACGTACATCACAAAATTTTAGCAACAAAACTCATACAATCCAAAATGACCACAACCATTATTTGATCTATAACTCTAAACCTTTACTGCCACCATAAATTAAAACTGTGCCGTCATAAAACTCATTGCATCTCACCATAAAGAACCTATGGAACAATATTGAGGATTTGTGAAATCGAACGTGGTCTCAAACAATTTAGATGCATAATAACAAACAATAGTCTTGATTTGACTTAGTAGGAGAAACAAAACACAAGAGTAAGCAAAGTGCTTCAAATCTGTAATGCATTAAAAAAAAAAAAAAAAAAAAAAAAGAAAGAGAATAGAGAGAGAATATCATTAGTGGACTTGGCATGGAAGAAAATTAGAAAGGTAGTGACGGGGAACTCAGATCTGAGCATGCCTCAAATTAAATCACCACTAGAGAAATTACAGCAAGAGATATCATGCACCATAAGGGAATATTATTCACTTTAAGAAATTTACAAAGGAGATATTGTGCACCATAAGAGAATATTATTGTCATGTGGGACTACAGAATAAAATCAAAGTTTATAAACAGTAAAGTACCTTAATATACATCCATCCTTCCACCTGTCGTTAGGTGATTTGCTTCACAAAAAGTCATCGACCATCTAGAACTAGAAGTCAATAATTCCACCTTCGGCAAAGAACGCGTTTGGCGTCTGCAATAAATTAATTCCTGGACAAACTCCAAACATTATATATAGCACCTACTTTTCCATCATCTCCACAAACAACTCCCCTCCACTTCCAAGTTTCATCGTTGCAAAAATACATCACAAATTAAGAGAATTTTCTTTTCACTTGTATCACAAAGAGAACAACATGGCCGAGAAGAACCAACAGGTTTATCCTTTGGCACCAGCAAATGGTTACACAAGAAGCGATGTAGAGTCTTTGGAAACCGCTGATGAGCTGAAGCGCAAGAAGAGAATCAAATTGGCCATTTATATTGGCATTTTCATTGTGTTTCAGATCATGGTCATAACCGCGATGAGTTTCACTGTCATGAAAGTAAAAACCCCAAAGGTTCGGCTAGGCAACATCAACGTGCAAGACCTCAACTCCGTCCCAGCAACACCTTCATTCGACACTAAATTCACAACACAAATCAGAGTCAAAAACACAAATTTTGGTCCATACAAGTATGATGCAAGCATTGTCACATTTTCGTACCAAGGCGCGACTGTTGGGCAAGTTTCTATTCCCAAGAGCAAGGCTGGAATGTTTTCCACCAAAAAACTCAATGTCGAGGTGAACTTGAGTTCAAGTGCATTGAGCGGTACGAACCTTGGCAGTGAAATGAGTAACGGAGTGTTAACTCTCAACAGCGCAGCTAAGTTGACGGGAAAAGTTGAATTGATGCTTATAATGAAGAAGAAGAAGTCTTCCACCATGGACTGCACCATGGCGTTTGATTTGTCATCCAAGACGCTCAAAAGTTTGCAGTGCAAGTGATTAATGACCTGCGACATCAATACTTGTACTTGATTTGTTAATTTTTTAATTCGTTCTCTTTGTTACTTGTATTTTGTTGGAGAACTATATATTAGATTTCTGTATAATTTTAAGCCAATGAGGCCCCGGGCCTGATTTGTTATTTCTTTTTCGTTATTTTATAGGATTGGATATAGAAATAGTCGCTTATTTTCTCTAACATGTTTAGTAATTGCAAAATTTAAAGCCTAATGAGGCCCCGGCCTACTTATCATCAAATTGAATCCATCACAGAATTTCATAGAATTTTGAGAGTGATCTACCATCACATTTGATTTGTCATCAACGGCAGTCCAGATTAAGTTTAGAATACAAGTGGAACCACACATGATATTTCTTTAACCTTCAAATCCTAAATAGTATGCTAGCCCATTTGGTGTCGAGTTTTTATTCAAACTAGGCCCTTGCAAACACTAAGTATGTATATATATATATATATATATATATTTTTTTAACAAATGATATTATCTACATTAAGAGGTGGAAAGTAGGTTGGGCCTTATACTTTGCTAGCCATAATAATATAGTTCAAATTTATATTTGGCGAGAATCGAACTTAACAGATCTCTTACTTATAAGTGAAGAGGAATATCGCTAGACCGAAATACTAAGTTACTACGGTCCAGATTTATTAGACTTTTGATAGTGATGCACCATCACATGTGATTTGTCATCAAAGACGGTCCATATTAAATTTAGAACGCAAGTGGAACCACACATGATATTTCTTTAACGTTCAAATCAGTATGCTATTTTTTATTTTTTGAACAATGACATTATCTACACACTAAAAGGGTGGGAAGTGGGCTAAGTCTCACATGTGCTAGCCATAATAATGTGGTTCAAATTCGCATTTGGTGAGAATAGAACCTAAGACCTCTCACTTACAAGTGAAGAATACTATTAAATTGTAGTACTAAGTGACTACGAATATGTAATTGGCATTTTATAATTTTGTACTTTCGTATTTTTAAATTTTTTTTGAATTTTTTTAATTTTTAAAATGTGAAAGAAAACTAATAAAAATAACAACCCATAAACGTGGGGACTCTTTAATTATCACCATGGAAGTTAAACTACTATTTTACCCTTTTCAAATCAAATTGTTTTCCTTTAAAATCTTAACTAGAGAAGGGCAATTTTAGGTAGTTCAAAAACTTCATATTTCAAAAGCACTCAACTAGCCCCTTGCTTCTTGTTCCTTTCTTGTCGAATGTTTCGCTCCTCATGCACACAGATTGCGATTACTTCATTTAAATCCCACTTTTCCTTTTTTGCAATGTAAAGCTCTTCAACTAAGAGTACTGTAGGGAGTTTCAGGCAAAGTGAACCATGAAAGGATCTTCAATCTTAATGTCCAGTGCATTAAGCTTGACAACCACATCAACCATGGAAAGATGTGTTCTATTACATCACCACCAATTTACTTAGTAGTATTCAGGGTGTTCATTAGGCTTCCATTCTCAGCTTTCTTAGATTCCTTAAATTTGACTTCAATGGAATCATGGTATGCCTTAGCATTATCAGACTCAGTGATGGCTCCTCGAACAAGGTCAGACATTGACCTCTTGATCACCAACAATGCCTCCCTATTTGCCTTAATATACTTCTCATACTCATTCTTTTTGTCAGCAGGTGCATCATCTGCAGGCTTGGCAGGTTCCTTTTCCCATAAAGCTAAATCGAAACCCATAAGTCTTAGGGCTATTTCAATGTCTTGTCTCCACTTAATATAGTTGGTTCCATTGAGTGTTTTTGAATTGAATTATGGGAGCTAAGAACTGAAATTTTCAAACAAAAGGAAGAAACATTCAAGACCCTACGTACTTTACAACTAAAACAACTCTAACCTTTGTTTGGTTTTTAAGTTTAATCAGTACCAGTACAAAAATATCAAATTACATGAGCAAGGAGTTGAACACATGAAAATCATCCACCTTTGTTTGGAAATTAACTTTCACAGGCTTCATGCAATTCATACTTTTCACTGAGCTATTAGTAATCGAACCAATTAAGGTCAATCACACCTTTGTTTTGGGGATGTAACCTCATTGTTATGATTACTGACACAAAGTGATCAACTAGACCTTGAATTTTAGCAGTCCTTGAATCAATGAGACGAGTTTGTTGTTTTCCTTTTCACCCAAAAACATCTCAAAACATTGATCATGTGATGACTTGCAAGCTTTAAAAATAAAACTTTCAGTCAATAACATACTTAACAAACAAGGTTCTGAAACAAACAATTTTCCAGTTTTTATAAAGATTGGATAATTTGATTTCTGTAGCGAAATACGGTAAACCTTATTGAGGTTGGCCTTATTAAAAATTAGTGAAGTGATATTTGATTTTGTTGGTTGATTAACGTAGTTAATTGTTAATATTGTGCAGCTTGGATTCATGAAATCTTTTATTTGTTGTGATTGTGGAACTGTGTTGGAAATATGTGATATATGTGAATGACAAAATGACAATACTCTAGCTGGTATATAGTTTCACTATGTAGTTTGGAATCTAGTGATTCATGCTACTTGAGTTTCATTAAGTGATTTTGGAACTCTATGTTTATCTGCTAGAAGGTACTATAAGAAATATCAGAGTTTAGCAAATGGTGAATTACGAATGGCTTCATCTCGTCATAGGGTGCATAGGTAGTTTAACACAAAGGTTAGATGCAACCATAAAATATAGTAAAAAAAGTTGTTATTGAATAGTTGGGTTGTTTCTGGTTATGACTCATAAGCAAGGCATGATCGATGAACAAATATTTTTTGACGTCACATGTCGATTCTGGACGTATTTTGGGATTAAGACGTGACGTGACGCTACTTACATTCCAAAATATTCCTGATTAACCGTACTGACCTATTAATTGTTGGATTAGGGTCTAACATCCAACAAATAGAGCAACCTTCAACAAGTAAACAGTAACCATGAAATAGTCAAAAGTAAAACGAACGTGTAAAATTACACACATCTACAAGGCTTTAAACTTGACAAAGCAACATATATTAAAGACAGGAAGAAAGGAAAACCTAGCATGGAAGGTTAAAGAATAATCAATAAATATTTTATAAAATACAAATTCAAGGGTTGCACAAAAGTACAACAAATCAAGAACTAGTCTTGTTCACTCACAGTTTGAGTGCTAAAGATGTTACAGAAAGAAGCAGTTCAACTCCACCCTCTTGCTCCACGCCACTTATCTTGTCCAGTCACTTGCATTGCAAACTTTTGAGCGTCTTTGAAGACAAATCAAATGCAATGGTGCAATCCATGGTGGAAGACTTCTTCTTCATTATAAACATCAATTCAACCTTTCCGATCAACTTAGCCCTGCTGTTGAGAGTCAACACCCCGCTGCTCAATTCCCTGCCAAGATTGGAACTGCTAAGTGCACTTGAACTCAAGCTCACTTCAACATCAATTTTTTTTGGTAGAAAGCATCCTAGCCTTGCTCTTTGGAATAGCAACTTGCCCGATAGTCACACTTTGGTACAAAAACGTGACAATGCCAACATCAAACTTGTATGGACCAAAATTTGTGTTCTTGACTCTGATTTGTGTTTTGAATTTTGTGTCGAATGAAGGTGTCGCCTGGATAGAATTGAGGTCTTGGACACTGATGTTGCCTAGCCTTTCCTTCAGGGTCTTAACTTTCATCACAGCGAGACTCATCATGGTTATGACGATGATCTGAGACACAATGAAAATAACAATGTATATGGTCAATTTGATTCTCTTCTGGCGTTTTAGTTCATCAACAGATTGCAAAGATTCCGCATCACTATTTTTCCAAGTCATTGTAGTTATCTGCTAGATTTTGTTGGTTTCTTTTGTGGGATGAAAGCTTGGAAGTGGAGGGAGTTTGTTCGTGGAAATGATGGAAGAGTAGTGGGTTATATATAAGGATTTAAGATGGAATATGATGTTTAGTGGTACAAGCTTCTACAAGATGCTGAAATGTAACCAAGCACGCGTTTCTATAGGATTTTTGACATGGGTAATGCTAGAGAGATTAAATTTGGTGATAAAATTTGAAAACTAAATGATGTGTTATCAATAGGAACGAGCACGTTTATCAACGCTTAAGTAATAAACCAATAATCAATTTTTATGTCCTTTAATTTTTAAACTTTTATCTATAAATTTAGTTTCCTTTTTTGGAAAAGTTATGGAAAAACTGCTATATATTTTATTATAAACTATTAAATAACACACAATAGTATCTCTATAAATGCAAGAAGAACAAGGAATAGAAGAACCTTAAGAGATCGAGGCTAGAATTTGATTATATAGCCTTAAGACAAGATTGCCCCTCAGTGGTGCCTCAAGGTTTGCGTTGGCAAATGTCTCCCAAGATACAACGATCTTTTTCTTCGAGGAAGTAGCACTCCAATCCACAAAGAACAACGAACCAAAAGTGTTTAAAACTCTCTCTTTATTGAACACTAAAAATTTTTATATGATTTCTGGATGCAAAATTATTACTAAAATGCTTGACTTGGTGGTCTATTTATAGGCACTGACATGCCCCATTTCAAAGTAGACGTCTGTTTTCAAAAGGACAAAGGATGCATCCCTTTGTTCAACAGTCATAGCCCAACTACATGAAATGGTTGGAGAAAACCATTTGTGTATTCAAGTGGTTCAAACTAAAATGACCGAATGATACATCACATGTATCAGGCCTTTATTTTAACTGGTGTGTCCTTTCAGATAGACAGTTAAACCCTTATTTAAATTTCAAACAAGAGTAACCGGTCTAATTCATCCCATAGCAACTTTCATGACAATACAAAATTAATTGAATAGTTGCGTAGACTACCCAAATTGGCAATCAAGACCAACTCAGTTTTTCCACTTTAATTTTCATTCACTTAAAATATTTAATATTTAAATATTAATAATAGTAACTTATATTCTAATATTATATTTCTAACATTCCTTAGCATTACCTTTTTGACATATAGTCCACCTAGACGTACGTGACACACCCCGACCGAGATCGGAGCGTGCTGGCCGTCACACGAAGGTGACGTAGCCATGTGCACGTGCGGAAGCTAATAAAGTAGTAATATAAAAGTACGAATAATTAAAAACTAGCATACAAGGTACTAAAACAAGTGCTAGTAAGTGAGATACAATTTCAGAGCAGGCCTATAGCAGCCCAAACGAAAACGACAACAGTAGTACGCCCGAAGGCGACCCTACAATGGGGAGTGTCTGTCAGAAACGCCGGAAAGCCCTCAGGGGAAACCACCGCAACGGCTAAGCAACTAGAACCTGGAGGGGCGCAAAACAAAAGCGTGAGTGGGCAAAAACAAAGCTTTCGAAAACCATTTATAAATACTTACTAACCCCTCGCCGTAAAACCTGTATACTTCCCAGAAAATATATACACATAATACATATGCCAAATATGCTTAAGGTATATCAATCATGCTCGATAATATGCCATGCCGAAATCTCATAACGATATGCAAGTGCCCAGGTATAAACATATCAATATCATGTAATCTGGCAGCCGGAGTCACCTAACGTGACCTGTACGGCTGCATCTAGAGCTCAAATCTCAATCTCAATATCTAAACCTGCCCACGAGTCGGAACCACCTAAAGTGGTCTGTACGACAGGCCTGGGTGTAAACAAGTGCTACGATCACGTGAAGACTGGGCGAATAATCGCGGGTCACCTACGAGTCGGAACCACCTAAAGTGGTCTGTACGACAGGCCTGTGCACCTACCTTGAATTCAAGGTGAGCGTAAGGTCCGGGAGGTGAACATCACGTGAAGGACTGTGCCCTGGCCACAGGCGGGAGCACTAACACCGGGGGTGCAGGTTATGAGCTCTCTAACTATCTCAACCCACTACTGAAACATAAACGTGAATAATGCTTACCTGGCACTTACCTGTGCGTCCACTGCACCCAATATGCATATGTATATGTATGCCACTACTAATGCATGCAATGATGCGTAAACAATAATAATAAAGTGCATGGCATAATGTAAATAACCCTTTTTAAACAATTTCTGGGAATATAAAAGTATATAGGTATATACGGAAAACAAAAGCCCACTCACTGGTATGTAGAAGGGTCGTAGCCCCCCTGCCTCACGTGTGTACGCTCGTCCTCGGGGTACGTGTCACCTAAATGCGAAATAACTATAAAAACGTTAACTTTAAAGCACATAACCAATTTCTCGTAATAACTTCTCATACATTGCTCAAAATGGACAAATGAATATACCAACGTGCTCTACACAACCTCAGGATCACAACCATATTTTTAAAATAATTTTTGGACCTCTCACGCGCCCCCACGCGCCAAAACAGGCACGGACCTATGCGCCCCCACGCGCGGCCACGTGCCAGGCACACTGACGGTGTCAATTGACGCCGTCAGGAATATTCCGTTAAAACCCCGGAATATTCCGTTAAAACTAACAGGTTCCGTTAACGGCGTCAGGAATATTCCGTCAGAATTGACGGAATATTCTGTTGCCTTCTTCATTCAATCGTCGGCGACGTCGCCGGCGCCGGAAACTGGGAAAACCTGCAACTTGGGTTTTCTCGCTCATTTTTCCACCATTTTTCACGTTTCTTGCACCAAATTAAACCTTGGAACTAGAAGAACACGTCCAAACAAGTTTTAAGGTCTAAAACTACAAGATTATACCTGTCCAAAAACTCCAAACTCGGCCAACTTCGAACCAGGCCTTCCCGACGTCCAAATTCGTCCAACGAGCTACTCCGACGCTCCTTAGGACCTCACTAACAAAACTACAAGCTTCAAAAGTCCAAAAACACGCTAGAATAAGTTTGCATGATTAGTAACTAAAACGGACCTCGTCGAAATGACGTGAAAACAGCTACAACCTTACCTGAAAATGGTACCTCTGGACTCCTCTCAACCCCACGATCACTACCGTACCCCTGGTTTCCTCGATCTGCTAGGATTTGGTGGGTTTGGTGTGTGTGTCCGTACGTTTTCAAAATGAAGAAGAAGGAATGGGGTTCTCAGGGGAAAGAAAGAGAGAGAGAGAGACAGAGAGAGACAGTGAGAGTGAGACAATGTGTGTGTGTGTGGCCCTAAGCTTGCCAACACCACACAAAACAACCAAAAACAATAATACGAAAACAAGCTAGGGGTAAAAGGGTCATTTCATATGCACGTTTCCGATATTTCCGGGACGGGATGTCACATACGTCTGTATGTAGGAATAAGTCTTTTATCTGATATAGCTTACAAAGAAAAGGATAAAATAAAAATAAGACGTGAGGTGCATTTCTCTCTAATAAGACCTGGGGAGATCCAATTGTTCGTGTTCTAGGCAAAGTCTTTATAGGTTCCTTCCATTATATTAATCATTTCAATCACATGTTGAACACAATATTAACTTTCTTTAAGCCTTGCTGGATTGTTTTAAGTTTCTATTATATTTAACATTTCAATCGCATGTGAACACAATATTAACTTCAATATTAAGTTTATTCGCTGGATTGGTTTAAGGACATCTTTCACTCCTTAATTTGAACACCCATTCCACCTTGTTTCTTAAAGCAATAGAAAATGGCAAATATTTTTGGCCCATCATTTTTCTCCTCTGCACTCATCCAATTTTTTTTTTTTTTTTTTTTCTGCTCCTGCATTTCTCTATTTTTCTAGTTTTATGATTGAGTAAATTAAAGAATGACTAATGTCTAATGTAGAGGTGAGCTTGAGTTCAAGGGCCTTGATAAGTTCCAATTTTGGCAGTGAACTGAGCATTTGGGTGTTGGCTCTCAATAACATGGCTAAGTTGATTGAAAAGTTTGGACGCACGTTTATAATGAAGAAGAAGTCTTCAACGCACCATTGCTTTTGATTTTTCATCAAAGCCGCTCATAAGGAAAATAAATATATAAATTTTTAACGTTTGCCCAACGAAATAGGTGCAAGGTAGGTCGTATGCAAACCTACCTAATTCCATCGGGCCACAATTTTAATTTCGTCCAAAAAATGTAAAAATTTTGAGTCATTTTCCCCCAAAAAAAATCAAATTTCCCCTAGATAAAAGTGCTTGCTCGACGAAATATTCTAAAATTCCATCGGTCAAAGGCTATTTCCCACCATTTTTTTCGTGAAAAGTAAATTGGGCTGACATGATTAAGTGACATTTGCCCGACGACCTTGGTTAGCTTGCCCAACGAAATTTTAGGTTTAGGAACACGTGTCATAATTTTTGGATTTTGGCATTTATGGTTGAGTTTCTTATTTTATTTTATCTTCTGTCTTTAAAACCTCATCAATGAGAACTATTTAAGTATAATTTAAACTAAATTCAAATATAGGATTCTTTTTTTATTTTTAAGAAGAAACTATATTTTATTAGGAAAACTTTAATTGTAGAAGACATCTAAGGACATCAAAGATATTAAAAAATAAAATCACATCATAAAATTTTACCAAGACTCAAAACAAAAATCATACAACCCAAAATAACCAAAATCATAAGTGAACCTATAACTCTAAACTTTGACTGCCACCGCAAATTAAAATCGTGTCGCCATGAAACTCATCCCATCTCGCCATAAAGAACTTATGGAACAATATTCAGGATTTGTGAAATCGAACTTGGTGTGAAACGATTTAGATGCATAATAGCAAACAATAGTCTTGATTTGACTTAGTAGGCGAAAAACACAAGAGTATATTGCAACAAAGTGCTTCAAATCTGTGATGAATTGAAAAAAAAAAAAGAAGTTAGAGAAAGAATATCATGTGTGGACTTGGCAGAAAATATCTGAGCATGCCTGAAATTAAATCACCACTAGAGAAATTACAGCAGAAAATATCATGCACCATAAGGGAATATCATTGTCATGCGGGACTTAAAAAAGAATAAAATAAAATAAAAAGAATAAAATCAAAGTTTATAAACAATAGAGTACCTTAATAGATATCCTCCACCTGTCGTTACTCGTTAGGTGATTTGCTTCACAAAAAGTCATCGACCATCTAGAACTAGAAGTCAATAATTCCACCTTCGGCAAAGAACGCGTTTGGCGTCTGCAATAAATTAATTCCTAGACAAACTCCAAACATTATATATAGCACCATACTTTTCCATCATCTCCACAAACAACTCCCTCCACTTCCAAGTTTCGTCGTTGCAAAAATACATCACAATTTAAGAGAAATTTCTTTTCACTTGTATCACAAAGAGAAGAACATGGCCGAGAAGAACCAACAGGTTTATCCTTTGGCAGCAGCAAATGGTTACACAAGAAGCGATGCAGAGTCTTTGGAATCGGCTGATGAGCTGAAACGCAAGAAGAGAATCAAATTGGCCATTTATATTGGTATTTTCATTGTGTTTCAGATCATGGTTATAACTGCGATGAGTCTCACTGTCATGAAAGTTAAAACCCCAAAGGTCCGGCTAGGCAACATCAACGTGCAAGACCTCAACTCCGTCCCAGCAACACCTTCATTTGACACTAAATTCACAACACAAATCAAAGTCAAAAACACAAATTTTGGTCCATACAAGTACGATGCAAGCATTGTCACGTTTTTGTACCAAGGCGTGACTGTCGGGCAAGTTTCTATTCCCAAGAGCAAGGCTGGAATGCTTTCCACCAAAAAAATCAATGTCGAGGTGAGCTTGAGTTCAAGTGCATTGAGTGGTACCAACCTTGGCAGTGAAATGAGCAACGGGGTGTTAACTCTCAATAGCGCAGCTAAGTTAACGGGAAAAGTTGAATTGATGTTTATAATGAAGAAGAAGAAGTCTTCCACTATGGACTGCACCATGGCATTAGATTTGTCATCGAAGACGCTCAAAAGTTTGCAATGCAAGTGATTAATGACCTGCAGATCAATACTTGTACTTGATTTGTTGATTTTTTCATTCGTTCTCTTTGTGACTTCTTGTATTTTGTTGCAGAACTATATATAAATAGATTTCTCTACTATTTCAAACCAAGCCTGATCTGTTATTTCTTTTTCCTTTTTCCGTACGATTGAATACATAATAGATGCTTCTTTTCTCTAACATATTTAGTAATTGCAAAATCAATAGAATACCTGGCCTACTTATTATCAAATTGAGTCCATCACACAATTTTAATAGAATTTTGATAGTGATGCACTGTCACATTTGAAATGTCATCAAAGACGGTCCAAATTAAGTTTAGAAGGCGAATGGAACCACACATTATATTTCTTTAACCCTAAAAAATAAACAGTATGCTTGCCCATCTGGTGTGGAGGTTTTATCCCAACTAGCCCCTTGCACACACTACGTATGTGTAATTTGCATTTTGCAGTTTTGTATTTTTGTATTTTTTTAATTAATTTTTTTAAATTTGAATGAAAATCAATAAAAGTTACCACCCTAAAAATGTGGGGACTCTTTAATTATCATCATGAACTCTTTAATTAGGCTGCCTATTGTGTAGCTTAGCCGAACTCCCCCTCCCCTTAATATAAATATATCGATGTACTAAAAAAAATATAATAATAATTGTCATCATGGAAGTTAAATTTTATTTTACCCTTTTCAACTTAAATTGCTTTCCCTTAAAATCTTAATTAGAGAAGGACAATTTTAGGTATTTTAAAAACTTCACCATTTCAAAAGCACCCAAATAGCCCCTTGCTTCTTGTTCCTTTCTTACTGAATGTTTTGCTCCTCGTGCACACAGATTGCAATTAATTCATTCAAATTCCATCCTTTTGAGCAATGTAAGTGCTCTTCAGCAAGAGTACTCAGGAGGTAGAGAGTTTAGGGCAGGGTGAACCAAGAAAGGATCTTCGACGGAGGTCAGACATTGACCTCTTGATCACCAACATTGTCTTCCTATTTGCTCATTCTTTTTGTTAGCAGGCTCATTCTTTTTTTAAACTTATGATTGAATAAATTAATAAAATATTCATGAATAAAACAAGGAACAATACTTGGTTACTCAAAGATGAGAAAGAACTCCTACTCGAAATTTCTCAAAAATTATTCGTTGCGAATTTATATAACTTCGTGTTTAAAATCAAAACCGTTCATATTATAAATCATCCTATAACGATCGCCTCTTCAAAAAATCAATTAAACCTAAGGTCGTTTAATTATCAAACTGTTTAAAAACAATGAATGATATTGGTAAAAGCATTATGAACCGTCTATGTATTTGCTACAATTGATTGACTAAACGACCTTAGTTTTAATTTATTTTTTGCAGAGATGATCTTTACAATGTGATTCATAATATGAACGGTTCCGATTATAAGCACAAAGCTTTGTGATTAAAACACAAAGAGTTTTGAGTATGAGTTCCTACTTATCTTTGAGTATCAAAATATTGTTCTAAAACAAGAGGATTCATGCAAGAAAGAAAATGAGAGTGAAAATTACCCTAGTGTTGTAAACATTCCTAGTTTAAGTTTGATTGTGTAAATCATAGATTTGATTTGATTCTAGTTATCCTTTCCTGTTGTATCTTGTATTCCTTGGGGATGAAGGAATATCTTCTCCCCCTTTACTACTATAAATAAAGGCACAATGTAGGAGGGATAACAACACACACATTCCCCTACAATTTAACAAACACATCTCTCTCTCTTCTCCTTGCCGCTGACCCTCTCTTTCCTTGTCAGATAAAATAAACCACAACACGTTATCATCACGCTCCTACCACTGCACTTAGGAATTTGATGTTGAAGAATTTTTCTGCATCAAACCAGTTCATCCATATCATCATGCAATCAGGTTCTTTAAAAACAATGATTTTTATCTCGATATTTTTGTAGCCCTGATAGCATGAATATTCACCATGATGTTTAATCATAATTGTTTAATTATGTGAATTTGATATTTTACTATCAATTAAATGAAATATATTTGTATATGCATCACATTGAATTAAATTAACATATTATTGTTTTGAATATGCATATAATTGAATTAAAAAAAAAATTGTGATTAGAACAGTTAGGGTTCTTTGAACCCATGTCTTGCCCTACCCCATCCATGGTGATGGGCCACACCGTGCACACATAGTTAAGCCCTTTGGGCTCCTATTGTCTCCCACGTGCTACCAAGCTTGCAACTTGCGTCAAGCAAAAACCAGAAGCGATCGGTTCCTTGACTGCCCCAAGCCACAGGCTTTGTCACATCCCGGCCCGGGTCCCCACTACATCCCAAACTCGACTCCACTGTAGCACGATATTGTCTGCTTTGGGCCCCTACCACGCCCTTACAGTTTTGTTTTTGGGAACTTACATGAGAACTTCCCAGTGGGTCACTCATTATGGGATTGCTCTTGCGCGTTACTCGCTTAACTTCGGAGTTCCTAGAGAACCTGAAGCCAGTAAACTCCCAAAAGGCCTCGTGCTAGGTAGAGATGGGAATATACATATAAGGCTTATAGGATCCACTCCCCTGGGCGATGTGAGATGTAACAATCCACCCCCCTTAAGGGCCCGACGTCCTTGTCGGCACACGTTCAGGCAGAGATTAGCTCTGATACCAAATTGTCACATCCCTGCCCAGGCCCCCAACATATCCCGGGCTTGACTCTACCGTAGCAAGATATTATCTGTTTTGGGCCCCTACCACACCCTCACGGTTTTGTTAATGGGAATTCAGATAAGAACTTCCCAATCGGTCACCTGTCATGGGATTGCTCTCGCATGCTACTCGCTTAACTTCGGAGTTCCTATGGAACCCGAAGCCAATGAGCTCCCAAAAGGTCTCGTGCTAGGTAGAGATGAGAATATACATATAAGGTTTACAGGATCCACTCCCCTGGGCGATGTGGGATGTAACAGTTTCTTACGATCCACATAATCAAAAAGAAAAAAAAAAAAAAAGTGATTTCTTTTTTTTTTTTTTTTTTTTTTTTTTTTTTTTTGACTTGCCTGAAGCAGCCTGTTCAAAAGAAAAGAAAAAAACATTTTTTTTAGTTTTTTTTTTGGGTTTGCCTGCAGCAGCCCAATTCCTGCCTAGTACTCATCGTGGGCCTGCAGCCTCACCCGAGACCCCTAACCCAATTCTTGGGCCTGGGATACACGACACAATTTTTTTAGCCACCCGTGGCTTCATTTTTATTTGTTTGGGCCCCAAGTTTTATTCACCTAATTATGATAGGCCCAATGAGTTATATATTTTTTCACCCACACTTTAATTTGCCCCGAAGTCCAAATAAATCAATTCAATTATAATTATAAACTTAAAAATTCTATTTTTGCATATTTGTTTGCATATATATTTGTGTTTGCTTGCGGGAATATATGAACCTGAAGTTCATCATTATTTTGAAACCTGAAGTTTCTTATAAACATGCCTTGTTTGAAAACCTGAAGTTTTCACTTAAAAAAATATCACCCATGAAAACCCGAAGTTTTTCATGCAAAATTAAACCAATACATGTCTATGAGAACCTGTATGTTCTATTCCTACGTGAATGGATTGATTTTTCTCCATTACACTAACCACATCTTGTCCTTCACTTTTGTGATAGGAACATGTCGAATTTGAACAAACTCGACTTCACCGCTTTGGAGGTCTCTGGAAGGAACTACCTCAAGTGGGTTCACGATGTGAAGCTCCACCTCACTGTAAAGAACTTGCGTCTTGGTATTGAAGATGCAACAAACGAGCCTATTGGCAAAGTTGAAAAAGCCACTACTATGATCTTCATCCGAAGACATATCCATGACGCTCTACAAATACATTTATAAAATTTCACCCATTGTTAGATATTTTGTATATTTTCTCTCAATGCTAAGTTATTTTGTTGGATACTATTTCTTGTTAGTTGCTACTTATTTTGTTGGATACTATTTCCTATATTTAATTTGATAATTAAGAAAGTAAAAAATGAATTTCATTATAAAGCTGTATGCAATGCATAAAAGACGCTTGTTTTATTATTCTTTATGTCTTCACCTTGTTAGTTGCTACTCTGGCCATGACATAAGGAGAGTTTTTATTTATTATTATTATTATTTTATTTTTTTTTGCGTATTCGGATTATAGTCACATGGTGCAATTTCATTAAAATTATAATATATATTTATTTTTATTTATATTTTAAAATTGAGACATATCAATCATATTGCGCGTCCACCTATATTACTTGTAACACTTAAGTGGTATAACACTCGACAAGCATTTTATTTATTTACTATTATCAAGCGATACTTATATTAATTGAAATTAATAGGTATATAAATACACGAACATCCTCAACAAGAATAATAAAATGCCAAACTGGCTCGAAACAAGATACTATTGCATAAGTGGCCAGTATTTTTGAAATAGATAAATATTACTCTGACAAAATTAATGCCAATTTTGAATTTTCTTTCTACTTCCTCACTATGTACACAATGTCATATTTTCTCGCTCACTTAGACCATCTCTAATCGAGCAGGCCTTAAGGACATAGGCCAAATGATAACCCTTTTTGACACAAAATCCATCTCCAATGGAGGTTTGGGCAAAAAAATCTTATAACACACCGGGCGAAAATCCAGCCATAAGGCCAGCGGGCTGGCCATCTTTAGCATGCCAGTCAGCCCTTTCAGTTGGGCCCAGCTAGATTTTTTTTTTTTTTTTTTTTTTTTTTTTTTAAAGATGACATTAAAATTTTAAATTTTTTTTCTATAAATACCTAAGACATTTCGACACAATTTCTGACATCATTTTAACTCTTCTATATTATTTTGACCTCATTTTATTTTAATTCCTCATATTATATTCACCTCAAACACTCTTTTAATACACACCCGTCTCTTACCTCTTCCAATAATCTTTCTTTTAATGTTTTTCAACAAATGGCCACATCTTCAAGTGGCATTCAAAATATGTCCGGAGGCTTATTCATTTAGTGACAAGTGGCACTAAAAATATGTCTGGAAATCTTATTTTAATATGGTAGTTTAATTCAATTAACCAATAAAATTAAAGAACAAACTTAATTAAAATAATAAATTATTGAGGGGGCAAAAAAATAGCATCCTTCAGTTGGCGATGGTATATGAATATAGTCTAACACTGTTTATTAAAAAATAATTTCTTGTATGGCTATAATCTAGACAGGTGCTAAATATAACCCTTTCAGTTGGAGATGGCCTTAGCACTCATTATTTTTTAATTTGTTATAGTGATTCAGTAATAAATTTATTATAAAAAAATAATAAAATTCCGCAATGGCATTACTTAATACTTAGTAAAAAATTTGCAGTTCATTATTATTTTTTCTCTGTTAGAGAACTTGCCCATTAATGATCCAAATTTCGTTAGAAACCTGGTACAAGAGAACTTGTCCGTCTGCAACATTTGGCTCGGCTTCTATTCTTGTGAGAGTTTCAAGGTATGGCTTAAGGAGTGTCCCAAGTTATAATGTGTGTGATGTTTTATTTTCAACATTATCGATACCTAAATTCAATTTCCATGACTTTCATTTTTTGACATGCCATCACTTTCATCTCATATGGCATGCGTGCAATTCGATGACAAAACTTGACCACTTCACTTTGACTTTTGAATCAACACATCGAAAAAATCATATTCAAAGCTGAAAAATCAAACTCCAGTGCCAACAACTACAAGAAAGAAAGTCCAAGTCCCAATTGGTTTGCCCAATGTTAAAGACTCAAATTCTAAGTTCAAACACTCCCCTTTGACACTAACTGTAGCTATGCCATTTTACTTTCTTTTTATTTATTTTATATTTTTTAGTGTTATATGTGACATAACGTTCACATTTCAAATACATATACACTATTTATTTTGAAGGGATCTAATATGTGACATAACGTTCACATTTCATCGCTTTGAAGGGGTCTAATATCTCTGCCCATATTTCTTTGCAGCTTGAGACCGCTCGCCAGGAGATCGTTGACTTGAAGACTAGCCTTGACACTATCCAAGTTAAGTATGAAGGTGCAGGGAAGGAGATTTGATGTTACATACCTCAGATTCAAGATCTTGAATATGAACTTTCTAAGCTTCACTCTGCTGCTTATGCAAAAGATAAAGAATTGATTGCTGCTTATAATCAAGTGATCCACTTCAAGAAGGTCGTCTAGAGGCTTGAACCCTAAGTGTTGGAACTCCAAGGTGCACTGAAAATCAACGAAAATCTGAAGAAGGAAATGGATGAGCTGTAGTGTGTCCGTGTTGGTTTGCTCAAGGAGAACGACCAGTTGAAGGGTGACAAGTCTAGGCTTGAGACTTTGCTTGTTCAGAGTCAGGTCAATTTCTACAAGCTGGGTTATGTAGATTATCCCTTTGGTAAATCATCTGACTTTAAGTTTGCGGGAAAGACTTTAAGACCTTTATTTCTCCAGAAGACTTGTTTGCCTTTACTTTTGAGGCTTTTATTGCTGAAGTAGTCGGAGAAGTTGGTGCCCAGGCTAGGGCGTCTGGGGGTGAAATACTTGATGATGCCGTTGTTGAGAGGGTTGCTGCTGAAGGTAGGTGACCGAGTAGTCGTCTGATGTCCAAGCTGCTGAAGAATAGTCTTTTAAGTAGCCTTTAAGATTTTCTTTGTTTTCCTAGTCCGCGTGACCACTTGGCTGTTATCCTTGGCTTTCTTCAATCATTTGAGTTGTGTGGCCTGCATCACAACATACTCAAGATTTTTCGATCATGAAATTCGCTAACCTTTCATATCAAAAATACGCGGTTGTATGGAATTTCGTAAGTCAAGGTCCAAGAGAAGTCCTTGATTTTTATGTAACCAATTCCATGGGTTACATAACAAGTATCAACACTTTAGGAATTAGTGTAAATCTAGACGATCATTCCGTGCTTGGCAAAGGTGAAGTTTATCGACTGCGTAGCATGTCGGCAATGGATAAAGCTTTGTATATGCTCACTAACTGCTTAACCTTTCACAAAAAATGTGTGGCTGTATAAGTTTAGCACAGCCTTCTTGAAATCGTAGGCTACCTTAGTGCACTCGATAGCAGCAATAAGGTTCTAGGGTAGCCATTCATAGGGTGTGCTGCGTAATGTCCTTCTCCGTCTTTGAGGTTCAGTTCCCCACAAATTAGGCCAAGAGACCCAAAATCCTTCAGTTAGCTAAGCCTTGAAAAAAGACCATTGTGGCTACTTCTAGGAATCTTGGTGCAAGCCATCGTGCACATAGTTACACCAGGGCAGCCCGACTTATCCACGTTTGGATATTCAGAGTGTATAGTTTATCCTCCCACATTGTAGAGCAAACCCATATGGGTGTTAGGGAAGTGATTTACCTTCTCGCACTGAAGAGCATGGTTGGTCCCCAGTGGGGCGCAACTCATACGATAAGTCCCTAATAAGAGTCTGGTCTTCTTTTGAAGTGCAGGAGTGATCAGTTATTGTAAGCATGCAGCCAAGCCAAGTTGTAAATACTTCTAAATTTTTTATTGAAAAACGAGTGAAACGAATGAAAACTTAGCTGTAAGGTAGGAATTGCATAACAATTGGATAATTTTCGACTTACGAGAAGGTGCCCGTCGAGCTGCTTGAGTGTTCGGGCTTTGATGTAGTGGGAGGTCATGCATGGTACTTCCTCAGATTGTAGGCGTTCCAATGTTTTTTGATTTCTTTGTCGTTCATGGTAACGAGGGTTTAACTACCCTTGCTGCATACTCTGCTAATCTTGTCTGGACTTTTCTATATGAGATCCATCTTTTTGGAGCCTTCGTTGTGGGCAGTGATTAATTCTTTTCTTAGGACTAGATCTCCAGGTTAGAACTGTTGAATCTTGGCCCTTTTGTTGTAGTTAAAGAGGAACTGCTGCTGGTAGGTTACGATGTGGGTGGTAACCTTCTTGCATTTCTCCTCTGTCATATCTAAGTTTATGGCCATCTCTTTTTTGTTATGCTTGATGCTTGGCAGTAGCGTACTGATACTTGCCACGATGACATTGGGATAAATGATTGCTTTTGAACCAAATGCCAAAGAAAAAGGAGTCTCGTCAGTTGCTCGTCGTTTGGATGTGCAATACGCCCATAGACATCTAGGATGTTTGTCTGGCCATTTTCTTTTCTTGTTGGAAAGGGATTTCTTAAGGCAGTCGAGAATCGTATTGTTAGATGCTTCAGCCTACTGATAGGAGCATATTCATGCGACTTAAATGGCTTGTTCTCGTGCATTTACGTTATGTTTCTCTAGTTATTTTAGTCCTTTATGCTTCTTTTGTGTGTTTTCAGGTTCTAAGGGCAAGGTATGCAAAAGGATGCCTTTTGGAGCCTTTTGGAGCAAATTAGAGATTGGAATGGATATCGTATGCTTAGAGCCAAGAAGATGGACGAAATTAAAGACTTGAAGTAGGAAAGTTAAATCCTAAAAGACCTCATGTTTAAGCATCATTGAAGACTCCTACGCATTTTAGAACACAAAAACAACATTCCTTGCAACCTTAGGACATTGTCGTGTGTTTCCTTGTGTCTCCCTTCCTTGCCATGCAATGAAGGGCTTTGTTCCCTATTTTAAACACTTAAAGCATTCACTTATCATATCATTCACTTATCAAACCATTCACTTATCACTTCCATTCACTTATCACTTATCACTTCCATTCACTTATCACTCACCACATATCATTCATTTATCACTTAACATATCATTCATTTATCACTTAATACATCATTCACTTATCACTTATCATACTCATAATCATCTACACATTTCAACCATTTAAACATATGCATTTCAACTCACATGCATCATCATCATGCAACCAACCTTGCCACATGCTTTCTAAGCTTTCCCCCTTCATCATTAAGCCACATTCACTCCCATTTCTCTCCCCTTAACAGCCCTAAACCGTGCATAATTAAAGGACACCATTCAACATACACATGCACCAAAAGACAACATTGGCATGCATCACATGCATTTCCAACACTTCCCCCTTTGTGCCGTGCCTTCCCTTCCACTTTCCAACCACATTCTTTCAATTCCCATTTCATCATTACACCACCTAAGCCACATGCACTCCCATTCTTTAATTCAGCCACTTAATCATTCAACCACAAAACAATCACACAACACACCAACACACATGCATCCTGAAATTCTTTGCCGTGCAATCACATGCATTTCCCTTGACATTTTCAGCCATCACACTTCATCATTACACCACCATTCACTCTTTAACCCACACACACTTCACACAAACAACATTCACATGCATTCACATGCATTTCCAACACAAAACACACTCAAAACCGTGGCCACCTTTGCATTTCAGCATTCCCATTTGCATTTTCAGATTTCCAGCTTTCCAACCTAGCCATATTCACATGCATTCACTCATAATCATTCACCAAACTTGCAGCCACATTTCCACCCACCTCCTAGCTGTCATGTTCCCTCCATTACTCCTATAAATACCCTTGCATTCATTCATTCAAGATCATCTCATTTTCCATTCACAACACTTCACACAACACAAACACAACCCTTGTGCCGCAAATCCCCTTCCATTTCTGTGCAGTTTTTCTCCTCCATTGCAGCCACTATCCAACCACTTCCCATCCCTCCAAAACATTTCACATAATCCCCGAAGCTCACCTTAGACCTTGTGCTACAACAACGAGGAAGAAAAGAGTGCCTAAATGTTCATACAATTCAAGTTTGAGTTGTTGGAATGTTTAGGGGTTTCTTTGATTTCAAAGTTTAAATTTAATTCTCTTTGTTTTGTACGTATGAGGAATGGAAGAGAAGAGTGCCTAAACGTTCATACAATTCAAGTTTGAGTTGTTGGAATGTTTAGGGGTTTCTTTGATTTCAAAGTTATGAGGAACTAAACCCCCTTTAGCTAGGGGGTGATTCGAAACTATGTTTATATTTGCAATATGAATTGATTAACTTTCGTTGGAATTTCATAAGTTGTGGATTCAATTTGTTTAACCGTTTGATTGATAACTTATTTATGAATGTTTATTAAGAATGCGCGCTTAATTTTCATGCATGAATATGACGCTAGAATATAAGTGAATTTCACCTAATCGTTATGAACTTATATTCACAAGTAGTGGAGGTTGCTTATAAACAATCGCGTTAAATGAATTCTTGGCACGAGTTTCATGCTCATCATAGTAACGAATGCCTCGTCAACACTTATAGTTTTCATAATGCTTAATGATCTTTGATTGTATCTTTATTGTGCTTTTCACGTAAAGGACTTTTGGAGAATGTGGTGAATTGCGTTGCGCTAACCCATCCAATTCATTAACTTAAGGAGAACTTGACGGTTAATTTAAGCGGACCTAATTAACCCGGAGTGTTGAGTTTCATAAATTATCGAAAGACCAACTGAGAATCAATCTTGTATGCAAGTGTAACATGAGTGGAGAAGAACCCCTTGGCTATTCCATCATCCATATTTTCATCACTTTCATATTTACGTTTTGCCTTTAATTACAATTTGTCCATTTAATTTAATCTCGTCCAAACACAATCCCCCCCATCTTTTGTTAAGTCTTAATCATTCGTATTTGTTTTATTTTTGTGTTTTCAAGTATTTGAAGTCTTGTGTACTTGTTTTGAGTTCTTGTTAAGTAAGTTAAGTGTTTTAAAAATTAGTTTTATTTATTTGAATCAAGTGTTTAGCACCAACAGTTAATCCCCGGTTAGAACGATCCCTACTTACATCATTACTACAATTGTCACAAATAGGGTTTAATTTGTGTACGTATAAATCTCGTATCAAATTTTGGCGCCGTTGCCGGGGATTGGCAAAGTTGCTAATCCCTTGTCTTGAGTCTTGTTTAAATTGTTCAGTTCTGTTTTGTTTTAATTTGTTTTGCACCGTGTGTGTGTGTTTTATTTTCTTACTTGTGTGCAGGTACTAGTTTATGACTCGTAGCTCACAACCTGTTTGTGAGCATATCTCCGACTTTGACGGTGATTTCGAGAGGACTTTGAGAAGGAAAAAGAAATTGCAAGAGTCTAATCCTCCTAGTCCCGAACCTGAAGTAGAAGAGGAAGCCACGGATTGGGTTAAAGAGGAAGTACCAACCATGGCCGTGGAAAATCGAACCATTAAAGAGCTTTCTGCCTCAGGTTTGGCCAATGCAGCCCCTCTTTGCATTCAATACCCCGCGGCTGCCCAAGGCAAGACCGATGAATTCGAATTGAAGTCAAGCTTGTTGCACCACATTCCGAAATACCATGGGCTTTCCATGGAAGATCCCAACAAGCATCTCAAGGAGTTCGAGGTTGTTTGTTCGAGCATGACACCCATAAATATCGATGGGAACATTCTGATGATGAAGGCTTTTCCATTCTCTCTTGTGGAAAAGGCTAAAGATTGGCTTTATGAATTGGCACCCGGAACCGTTACTTCTTGGGAGAGCATGAAGAGAGCGTTCTTGGAGAAGTTCTTCCCTACTTCAAAAGTCATTCTCTTGAGGAAGAAAATTAGCGGAATCCAACAAAGTCAAGGAGAATCTTTTCCGGCATACTACGAGCGTTTTAAAGCCCTTGTTGCATCATGTCCTCAACATCAAATGAAGGAGGAGCTTCTCCTTCAATACTTCTATGAGGGCCTTCTTCCCATTGAAAGGCAAATGCTCGATGCTTCGGCGGGAGGTGCATTGGTGGACAAAACACCTATGGCAGCCAAGACCCTAATTGCAAACCGTGCTCTAAATGCACAACAATATAAAGGACTTGGGCAAAGGGACCCCCCACGTCAACAAGTGAATAAGGTTAAGTTCTCAATCCGACCTTCAAACTCAAGTAGCTAATCTTACTTCTCTTGTGTCTCAGATGGCCGAAGGAAAGAAGATCCAAAGTCCAAATTGTATGTGGCGTATGTTCTATTCAAGGTCATCCTTCAGAAAAGTGCCCTCAATTGATTGAGAATGGTGGGTGGGAGAATGCAAACGCCATTGGATTTCCAAGCCAAAATCAACCAAGGAATGATCCATATTCTAATACATACAATCCGGGTTGGAGAGACCATCCAAACTTCAAGTGGAGGGAGCCTGAACAACCTTACCAACAAGGAGGCTTTAGGCAGCAACCCCCGTGGTTCTACACCAAGCCATTCGGCCCCAATTCAAGCCAAGCACAACCTGCCCAAAACAATCAAGGTACGTCGTTGGACAATGAAACACTTCTTAAGTTACTTACCAATTTGTCTCAGGGGCAAGAGAATCAAACCAAAGCCATGCAAAACCAAGACAAAAGGGTGGATCACTTGGAGAAACAAATTGGGCAAATTGCGGAGTTTGTAGGACAATTCCGAGAACAGGGCAAGCTCCCTAGCTCAACAATTGTCAATCCAAAGGGAGGGTTCAAATCTGCCAATGCAATCATGTTGAGAAGTGGTAAGGAGGTCGGAACCACCTCAAGGCCGTCCAAAACAAGTCAAGAAGAGGACATGTTACTACAAGAAGAGGAGGAACAAGCAAAGAAGGCCACGGCAAGGGTGAAAGAAACTTTGCCGCAGCCCCCTATTGTGCCAAAACCGTCCAACACGCCTAAGGTAAGTCCAAATTCGACTTTGTCAAGTTCTATTCCACTAAACGTGCCCTTTCCTAGCAGGTTTAGGCAATCAAAGAAGGAGGAGAGTGAAAAGGACATTCTGGAAACCTTTAGGAAAGTTCAAGTCAACATTCCGCTCCTTGATGTAATCAAGCAAGTCCCTAAGTATGCCAAGTTCTTAAAAGAGCTTTGCACAACGAGGAAGAGGATTTCAAACAAGGAGGTGGTAAGGGTAAGTGACAACGTTTCCGCTATTTTACAAAGAAAGTTACCACCAAAGTGCAAAGATCCAGGTAACTTTACAATCCCTTGTATTATTGGTCAAACTAAGTTCAAACATGCTATGTTAGACTTAGGAGCTTCAATTAACGTCATGCCATACTCTATTTATGCCTCAATGAACCTTGGTGAATTGAAAAATGATGGTGTGATTATTCAGTTGGCCGATAGATCTAATGCCTATCCAAAGGGCGTATTGGAAGATGTCTTAGTGCAGGTGAATAATTTGATCTTCCCGGCGGATTTCTATGTCCTTGAAATGGAGGAAACCACCCATGCTCCATCCTTGCCGATTCTTCTTGGGAGGCCATTCATGAAGACGGCCTGAACTAAGATAGACGTGTTTAAAGGCACTTTAACAATGGAATTCGATGGGGAAGTGATTGATTTTAATATTTCTGAAACTATGAAATTTCCTAATGATGATCACTCATGTTTCTCTATTGATATTCTTGATTCTTTGGCGCAGGCACACATTGATCAATTACATGGCGATGCACTTGAAAAGGTCATTACAAATGGCATAGAAATGAAGGATCATGTTATAGAGGAGATCCCATTGCATGCCGAGGGCTCTAAGTGAGAAATGAAGGTTTCGTCCAGCTGCAAGACGTAAAAGAAAGCGCTACTTGGGAGGCAACCCAATACACTGAATAAAATAAAGTTGTCCATTGATCTCCGATTTGATAACTCAAAAAAAAAAAAAAAAAAAAAAAAAAAAAAAAAAACATGGCAGAAAGATGGAGCCTTCACAGAGGATGTTTACGTGAAGCCCCACTACGAGGCGTCGAAGCAGAAGGCATAGAAGCAGGAGGCATAGAAGCAGAAGGCATAGAAGCGGAAGGCATCGGAGCAGAAGGCATCGGAGCTAGAGCATTCCAGGCCTCAATACTTGGCCAAACGCTGGATGACCCAGTAAAAAGGTGCCTCTGGAGATAAGACGCAAGCCTTTGACGGTCACTGTGAATTCGACCCTCAGATTCTTGCAGCTCATCAAGCTTCCTCTTCATGCCCGACGAATAGTTATTTGCAAGCACATGCAAACTTCTATTCTCGTACTTAAGCTATTTGATTTCCTGCTTAAGACTTTCCACCTCTGCCATCAACGATTCCACTTGGCGGGACCGAGCAAGCAGGCGTTGGCCCATGTTGGACACAGAGCTCGCACACTGAACACTAAGTGCGAGGGACTCTAGAACGGCCAACTCATCGGACCGTCCTGACAGCAGCCTACTATCTTTTGGAGTGAGGAGGTTCCTAGCTACTATTGTAGCTATTGTGGCGTCCTGCATCACAGAGTCTTCACCTGAAAGAGGACCGTTAGAAGATAAAAAAGAAGGGCGCCATACATTACCTTGACGGGGCGCAACCGGATCGCTGCTGAGACTCAAATCTAAGCTAAGGTTCGATGAGTTTGCCATTTTCTTTCAAAAGTGTTCAAAGAGAAGGGGTGGATGGAGTTAAATTTCGAAGGGCCGGAGACGATTTTCAAGAATGGGAGATCTTCAGAGTGTGTATGTTGGCGGTGATCGATGGCTCTATAAAAAGCCAAGGAGACGTGTCCACCGATTCAAAGAGCCGGATTTTCCGGTGTAAGTTAGGCGACGCTCCCTCGGCTTTTAAGAAAATGCGTTCAACTTTGTCAAAAGATTTCTGACAAAGCTGAAAACACGTGGAGGCCATCATCGCAAATACACATCTTTAGCCGACAAGCGCAAAGTTCGGCGACGCTTTCTCTCCTTTTCAGAAGACGCGTGCAGCTTTGTCAAAAGGAGCCGCATCTGCACTACCACGTGTCGTTCAGAAAGCGAAGGGGCGTCGTTCAGAAATCGAAGGGGCGCCTGCTCAGAAATCGAAGAGGCGTATTCAAAGATCGAAGAGGCGCCACTATTTCAAAAAGCCGGATTTGCGGGATCAAAACGTTTGTCGACAAGGGTAAAAAGTACCACCACTTGATATTATCTCTATATATGTCGACCTTCGTCTTTTATGGCAGGGCAAACCTGAAGAAAATGCCCAACTCTCCCTCACCTCTGAGGGCACACTCCCAGCAAAGCCTTTCGAAATACTCAATTCTTTCTTCTTCCCCAAAGATGATACCAGATGCCTGGAGTACAGATGACCCAGGGGGAAACAGCACAACAAATACATGTGCTGATTCATTCACCGCTTCTTCAAAAGCAAAGGTATCTCATATCATCAAGGTCAAAAGCAAAAGTATCTCATATCATGCTCTTTCCCTGTCTTTTTCTTTGTCCTTGTTCTTACTCGCATGGCAAAGTAAAAGAAGCAATCAGCCGGCACTTGGAGTCAGTCTTCCGATCTGGAGCCAACTGCCTGGAATCTATTCCTGATTGCTTACCTAGCGTTGCCCTCGAATAGTCATCTTCAACGGAGCAAGTAAGGCAAGTGAAAATGATACATTGAAGCATGTGGAGACAAGCAACAACTGCATATGCTGAGCTATCCTCTAACCCTCTTCAATACGAATTGGAAAGATTGAACAAAGAAACAGATAAAAGGAGGAAGCTCAGACCTAGCTCAGACATTCGGGGGAGACCCAAAAGAATCCTGATGCCCAGTTCAAGAAGTAGCACAAAGGAAAATCAACGATGGGCAGAAACCAGTTCAAGAGTAAGCCTGTGGAATCACCAAGATCAATGCAATTACCAAGAAGAAGATGGAATTTACACTCCATAACCAGATTTGCGTCCCTAAACTCTTCTCTTTGTTAATTACATTCTGCCATGTTTAGTATGTTTAAGTGCTTTTTGTGTGTTTACTTATGTTTTGTGTGAATCTATGCTTAAAACATTGAGGACAATGTTTGATTTAAGTGTGGGGGGGGGGGGGGGGGTAACTAATGTTGTTAATGCAAATTCGTGGGATTTTATCACCCATAACTTCTTTATGTTGTTCCTTGTTGTTTTAAGGTGTTTTTAAATTGTTTTAGAGTGTTTTAGTGTGTTTTGTTTTATAACTCCGAAAATCACATAAAAATTTGAAAAAAATGTTTTGAAAAGCCTAAAAAGAGTGTTTTGAGTTGTTTTTGTGTGTTTGTGTCTGAGGGTACCTTCCAACACAATGATAAGGATTTGGTTTGTAATTGCATGACTGTTAAAAAGAGTTATAAACATGGAGAAAAGTTTGATTTACTCTTAGTATATGCTTGGTTATGGTTATAATGTATGACTTCACATGCAATCATAAAAGAAAAAATTAGTTATGTAACATGCTTGAAGGAAGGAACTCAAACAAACGCTACAACCCTGAGAGACTTGAGCCTATAACGTTCTTTGGAGAGTATAATCTGTGATTTCTTGTTTTCTAAAGTCGTTGCATGATCTCATTATTCTTTGCTTGGTTACTACTTAGAAGGCGTTTCATCATATAGTTCCAAATGCTAGAACTCATGCCTATTTCATTCAAAGCATGTTATTGATTTGCATAACATATATCAAGATGAAGTTGCTTTCTTTCTGATACATATATGTGAGTGTTCGTTTTCATGTTTACATCAATCTTCTCACATATGACTAGATTAGGGTGTGTAGTTAGAAAATCTGAGTGAAAATCGAGTGCATATCTTGTAAGGAATTGAGCAAATTCTCTAAGGCATGTTACTACATTCAAAACATGGTTTTAAATGCTTAATTGTGAACTAGTATATGGTGACTATGATTAAGAATGTACTTAAGTGTGAAGATGACTAAAATCTGTGGGAATGATGATTTTTAACGTGTCATGTGCATTGGAAATCCCTAAGACGGTTGTTGGAAGGTTTAGGTTGTGTTTTACTTGTTTTGTTTCGTTTGGTTTTGTTTTGTTTTTCTTTCTGTTTTGCTCGAGGACTAGCAAAAGATAAGTGTGGGGGTATTTGATAGGAGCATATTCATGCGACTTAAATGGCTTGTTCTCGTGCATTTACGTTATGTTTCTCTAGTTATTTTAGTCCTTTATGCTTTTTTTGTGTGTTTTCAGGTTCTAAGGGCAAGGTATGCAAAAGGATGCCTTTTGGAGCCTTTTGGAGCAAATTAGAGATTGGAATGGATATCGTATGCTTGGAGCCAAGAGGATGGACGAAATTAAAGACTTGAAGTAGGAAAGTTAAATCCTAAAAGACCTCATGTTTAAGCATCATTGAAGACTCCTACGCATTTTAGAACACAAAAACAACATTCCTTGCAACCTTAGGACATTGTCGTGTGTTTCCTTGTGTCTCCCTTCCTTGCCATGCAAGGAAGGGCTTTGTTCCCTATTTTAAACACTTAAAGCATTCACTTATCATATCATTCACTTATCATATCATTCACTTATTATAAGCATTCACTTATCATATCATTCACTTATCAAACCATTCACTTATCACTTCCATTCACTTATCACTTATCACTTCCATTCACTTATCACTCACCACATATCATTCATTTATCACTTAACATATCATTCATTTATCACTTAATACATCATTCACTTATCACTTATCATACTCATAATCATCTACACATTTCAACCATTTAAACATATGCATTTCAACTCACATGCATCATCATCATGCAACCAACCTTGCCACATGCTTTCCAAGCTTTCCCCCTTCATCATTAAGCCACATTCACTCCCATTTCTCTCCCCTTAACAGCCCTAAACCGTGCATAATTAAAGGACACCATTCAACACACACATGCACCAAAAGACAACATTGGCATGCATCACATGCATTTCCAACACTTCCCCCTTTCTGCCGTGCCTTCCCTTCCACTTTCCAACCACATTCTTTCAATTCCCACTTCATCATTACACCACCTAAGCCACATGCACTCCCATTCTTTAATTCAGCCACTTAATCATTCAACCATAAAACAATCACACAACACACCAACATACATGCATCCTGAAATTCTTTGTCGTGCAATCACATGCATTTCCCTTGACATTTTCAGCCATCACACTTCATCATTACACCACCATTCACTCTTTAACCCACACACACTTCACACAAACAACATTCACATGCATTCACATGCATTTCCAACACAAAACACACTCAAAACCGTGGCCACCTTTGCATTTCAGCATTCCCATTTGCATTTTCAGATTTCCAGCTTTCCAACCTAGCCATATTCACATGCATTCACTCATAATCATTCACCAAACTTGCAGCCACATTTCCACCCACCTCCTAGCTGTCATGTTCCCTCCATTACTCCTATAAATACCCTTGCATTCATTCATTCAAGATCATCTCATTTTCCATTCACAACACTTTACACAACACAAACACAACCCTTGTGCCGCAAATCCCCTTCCATTTCCGTGCAGTTTTTCTCCTCCATTGCAGCCACTATCCAACCACTTCCCATCCCTCCAAAACATTTCACATAATCCCCAAAGCTCACCTTAGACCTTGTGCTACAACAACGAGGAAGAAAAGAGTGCCTAAACGTTCATACAATTCAAGTTTGAGTTGTTGGAATGTTTAGGGGTTTCTTTGATTTCAAAGTTTAAATTTAATTCTCTTTGTTTTGTACGTATGAGGAATGGAAAAGAAGAGTGCCTAAACGTTCATACAATTCAAGTTTGAGTTGTTGGAATGTTTAGGGGTTTCTTTGATTTCAAAGTTATGAGGAACTAAACCCCCTTTAGCTAGGGGGTGATTCGAAACTATGTTTATATTTGCAATATGAATTGATTAACTTTCGTTGGAATTTCATAAGTTGTGGATTCAATTTGTTTAACCGTTTGATTGATAACTTATTTATGAATGTTTATTAAGAATGCGCGCTTAATTTTCATGCATGAATATGACGCTAGAATATAAGTGAATTTCACCTAATCGTTATGAACTTATATTCACAAGTAGTGGAGGTTGCTTATAAACAATCGCGTTAAATGAATTCTTGGCACGAGTTTCATGCTCATCATAGTAACGAATGCCTCGTCAACACTTATAGTTTTCATAATGCTTAATGATCTTTGATTGTATCTTTATTGTGCTTTTCACGTAAAGGACTTTTGGAGAATGTGGTGAATTGCGTTGCGCTAACCCATCCAATTCATTAACTTAAGGAGAACTTGACGGTTAATTTAAGCGGACCTAATTAACCCGGAGTGTTGAGTTTCATAAATTATCGAAAGACCAACTGAGAATCAATCTTGTATGCAAGTGTAACATAAGTGGAGAAGAACCCCTTGGCTATTCCATCATCCATATTTTCATCACTTTCATATTTACGTTTTGCCTTTAATTACAATTTGTCCATTTAATTTAATCTCGTCCAAACACAATCCCCCCCATCTTTTGTTAAGTCTTAATCATTCGTATTTGTTTTATTTTTGTGTTTTCAAGTATTTGAAGTCTTGTGTACTTGTTTTGAGTTCTTGTTAAGTAAGTTAAGTGTTTTAAAAATTACTTTTATTTATTTGAATCAAGTGTTTAGCACCCCTAGTTAATCCCCGGTTAGAACGATCCCTACTTACATCATTACTACAATTGTCACAAATAGGGTTTAATTTGTGTACGTATAAATCTCGTATCACCTACCCATTACCTTGGGGATACCTCGGCGTGGACATGTGTTGCTTGATGCCATATTTCTGGAAGAACTTCACCAAATATTTGCTTACAAATTACGAGTCATTGTCTGTGACGATGGATTGAGGGATACAAAATCAGCAAATAGTGTTGCTCTATATGGAACGCTCTATGTCCGTCTGAGTTGTGGTTACCATGGGCTCTATTTTCACCCACTTAGTGAAGTAGTCAGCTACCACGATCATCATGCCTTTGCCCCCAGTAGTGGGTGACATTAGTTTTACCAAGTCAATTGCCCACTACATGAACGGCCAAGGACTCATCTACGGTTGTAGTTCATTGGCAGACAATGCTGGTATCAGCTTGTAGCGTTGGTAGCGGTTGCACTTTTGACTAACTTCTTAGCGTCTTGATGCATAGTAGGCCAATGGTAGTGTACTTTAAGAGCCTTATGTGCTAAGGATCGGCCTCTGGAGTGATTTCCACAAACGCCTTTGTGGCTTGAACTTAGAACCTTTAGGTTGTCGGGAGGTGTTAGGCATTGGAGATGTGATCCAGTGTAAGATATTCGAATGAGAATGCCTTTCCACATGTAGTAACGTGTTGCCATTGTTTGGAGCTTTCTAGACTCCAATCTTTCCATGGGGAGTGTGCTATTGACCAGGTAGTCTATAATGGAATCTTGCCAGTTTGGAATTATACTAACCTGTGACACCTCAGCTATTAGGTCAGCTTTTACGCTCGGCTTGTCTAGATATTCCACTGGAATAAAGTGTTTGAGTTGGTGGTCAAAGGCGGAGCCTAGGCTAGCTAGTGCGTCCGCGTGTGTTTGCTCGGGAAACTTAAGTGAGGGTACAAGTATGAAATGCCTCAAGTTGTTTTCGTACCTTCTTTAGGTATTGCACCATCTTCTGATATTTTGTTGTGTACTCCCCAATAATTTGGCTAGTGATTAGCTGGGAATCAAAATGAATTGTGAGCTTTTTCACCGCCAAGTCTTTTGCCATTTGGAGGCCTGTTGGTAAAGCCTCATATTCTACTTCGTCATTGAATACTTTGAAGTTTAAAGAGTTGTTGACATAATCAGCAAGCCGAGAAACTGCAGAGCTTGAGTCGGTGTGGCAATGAGCCACGGAGTAAAACTCTTCTCGGTCAAAAGTTGTGATGCAAGATAAGTGCAATAGGAAGACACGGAGCTGTAGCCATGTTAGACGCAGTAGGAGATGCTCAATTGCTGGTATTAGGCCATTCTAAAACTGAATTACAAAGCAAAGGTTGGCTAGGGCTGTGTGATGCACATCAGGAGGTGGTGCTCAACTGCCGGTACATGTCCTATGTAGAATCTTTTAGGTGATGAAGATAAAAGTTGCTTCTAAGTGTGTCTTTTTAGTGTTTGTTTACCCTTGGCGCGCCTTTTGGGTTGAGTTGTTGCGTTTGTTAGAAAACTTTGCATCTGCCAGTGTCTGCGCTTTTATCATCACACGTCTGGATTGGGCAAAATAATGTGTCATGAAGATGATTGTGTTCGTTTGATGGTATAACTTGAGCTTGCGAGTAGCAACAATAGTCGTCAAAGTTAGCTTTCAAATTTCTAGTAGCTGGTTTCCATATCGAGGAGAGGTTTTGAACTGTGGAATATAGGTAGTTGATCCCCCAACTCTTCTCGTATGAGGGTAGAGCTTATTGTTGCTTTAGATACTGTCAAACATGTGATTAGGTCATTCGCTGCTTCTAGTTTAAATAGTAAGGAGGTGATGTCAGGTACTTCTTCAAGTCATTGAATTCTTTCTCACGCTCGTCATCTTGTTGTTCTTTTTTTTATTAAGTCAAAAAAGGGCTTACGTTGATCAGTGGACCGCAAGGTTAAATAGTTGAATGCAGCTACTCATCTGGTTAAGCCTTAAATCTCCTTCAGAGTAATGGGGGACTTCATATTCAAGATCACTCGGATTTGCCTTGAATGTGCACCGGCAAGCCTCGTCCCAAAGTGCATGCTTCTTTGCCAAAGTGAAAGAGTCTGCCAGAGTAAAATCTTCTTTCATGATCAATTATCCAAACAGCAGGTGGTCTGCTATGAGTCATTTTTCGAAGGCTGCACTAACTATCGAGTCATTGCATTCAACTATCTTTGCCTTCTCTGTTTTGAACCTCTTCATATAGTTGCGAAGCGACTCCTTTGGGTTCTTCTTAACATTGAACAAATGGTTGGACTTTTTCTTGATCGAGCGATAGAGTCAATATTCTTTGGTAAAAACCAAAGAAAGTTCATTGAAACTCTGGATAGATTGTGGTGGAAGGATGTGGAACCAATCTTGTGCCTCGCCTTGTAGAATGGTGGCAAATATCTTGCACATAAGATCGTTGTTGCTTCGATAAAGGATCATTATGCTTCGACAGTGCTTTAGGTGTATCTCTAGGTCTCCATCCCCTTTGAAGGATGTGAAATGTGGCTTGCTAAACTTGCATAGAGGCTCTGCCTGCCTGATCTTGTATGTGAAGGGTGACTTGTTTATGTTGGTTATGTCTCATCATAGTGCCTTGTCAGTGACCTTGTTGCGTTGGAAATTGCGCAATCGCTCAGTTTGGAACCTTTTTACTTTTTCATCAATTTGCATTTGTTGGGGGTAGCAGAGGATCCGGCTACCCTCTAACATGACCTATTGGTCTATGCTGCTCTTCCATATGTTCGGCTCGTCTATGCCACGGCTATAGTGCATGTGGTACATTCCTAACAAGCGAATGAATTTCTCACAGGCTGCCGGTTGAACTTGAGCTAGATTGTGTGACTGCTTCTCTCCATCCTTTGTGCCGTTCACTCCGATGTGAGGTGGATGATGCTTCTTGTAGGCCTAGTTGTGAATGAACACTTCGCCTGGAAGGTTGCTCATGTTGATTATCGAAGTGTGGCCCCAATCGTGAATGTATACTTATTGTGGGCCAAACCGAAAGTGCATGCTCATATGCATGCTAAGATGAGAGTATACGTTATCTCGAGGGCCTAGTACGGAGTGTACATTACCAGAATGCTCGGTCTATGGTTGGTCAATGGGCTGTTTACCGAGACGTTGCTAGAGAGCTTTGTTGTCTTCCCTTGTCCTACTTTGGGACACCTCATCTACGGCATGCTGCATCTTGGTACATTGCAAGAGTTAATTCACCAAGGTTGTCAGTTGCACAAGGGCCTTTGTCAACCCTATGACTTGTCGAGACAAGTGTTGTTCACCATTTGGCTTGAAAAAACTTGGACGGTATGCGTCTAATTGAGTAGTGGAAGTGTAATGGACTTTGGACGTGAGATTTGAGTTGGGATGTCAAATCTACGGATAAATTGGGTGAAAATACCCCCGGTTCAATCATCGGTCCAGAAATTTAAAGCCTGGACAGTTGAACCGATCTTGGGCCGATTAGTATTACTTGGAAGTGGGCCAAACCTCAGGTTGGACCACGGGAGCAGGTCAGGTCGCAGGCACAAGCCGGACCGTAGGCGCGAGATAAGCCATTGGAGCGCATGGGTGCAAGGCTTCTTTCAGCGGGGCATACACCTATGGGTCTTGGGCTCGGCTTTGGAGCTCGCTAGGCTCTTGCTGGCCTTGGGCCCACAAGTGCTGGGCTACTCCAGTTGTTGCAGCTGCTTGGGCCTCAGCTGCCATTGCAGCCCCATGGGCTTACTGAATGTGGGCTGCTTTGTGTTAGGTTGGCTGTCTTGTGGCATGGGCCTGGTCCTGCTGCTGCGAGGTGGCCTGATCACCATGGGTAGTGAGCTCACTAAGGGCTGCTGCCATAGTTGCTACCGTGGTGGCTGCCATGGTTGTGCCGCTGCACTTGTTGTCGCATTGAGCCTTGTGAATTGTCGTGGTAGGGGTGGTTCCGTTCCACTCGTCGTTGCATTGAGCCTCGTGGATAGGGCTATGTTTTTATCTCCATCACTTGATCCAAATCCTTGAACATAGGAAGTTTCGTTCGTTGTGGTTTCCGAATTTATAGTCATTATACTTTTCTTTTATGTTTATTCAAAGAACTTTATAAAAAGTTCTAGGAATAAGAATATACGAAAAATCTACAAATGAACAAGAAATGTGAAACTTTGAATGCAAGAGTCTTCTTTGAGCATGTGAATCAAAGCTCTTAATGAAAGCACCAATTTGTGAATGCAAATTTCCCCCATTTCCTCATTTGATGAAAATGCACCTGCAAAATAATAACACCTAAGATTAAGGCCAAAAGCCTTACGGCCCACGATGAATTGGGGGGGCCTTTAGCAGAAGAATCTCCGATGCCAAAGTTAGAATTCTGAAAAGAATGTGTTTAGGAGTTTGTGGGTAGCAAATGGGTTACCTTTTTTAGTTGGAGAACATGGCTATTTATAGGGGAGTGGCCGGCCCTATTTGGAGAATAAGGATCAGCCATATATGGTGGAATTATGACTATAATTGCAAGATATTATGTGAAATAATATCTTGCAATTAACTTGGCAATTAATCCTAAATTGAATATGAAAATTAGGAGTTATCTTTTGAGTGAGGATTTGATGAGGAGTTGAACCACTGGTGGTGAATCGGTTAGGATTGTGATCCCTATCTCTCTTGCTCATCTCTCCCAATCCCAAATCAAGATCTCTGTCTCTCGACTCCAATCGACGATGCTGGCGCGAAGTTCCAATCTGACTCAGATCGACGATAGCACGAGGCTTCATCCAGATCAGTTCAGTAGAGATCTTGAAGCAATCGGCGCAATCAATTCGAGGGCGGGAGGGAGAAGAGAACGAGGAATATGTGGTGTCATCGAGGGAGCCAAGGTCAAAACATGGAATAGGTGATACACAATATGTCTAAACCAGAGCAGCTCAGTGAGTGAGCCAAGGTCAAAACGCTTGAGAAGCGAAGAACAAAAGAAACTTAACTTGTCATCGCATTGGAGATTCAACGAAAATGAAATCGCAAAATCAAGAAGATGGGTGGTGCGGGTGCCTGGGTTTTGGGATGTCGTTGAGGACTCGAGGAAGACAATCGAGGTTGCTAGGCTATCGTGGTAGTGAAGGAGATGACTAGATTTGGAGTTTGGTTTAAGTTCGGGAAGGAAATCAGTCAAAGAATGATGGGATGGATAATGGATTAGGGTTAGAGAATTAGGAAATTGTTGTTATAGTTAGAAACGGGCAGTCCGGAGCCCCGTTATTCCAAATCCTAGGACTCGGCCTGCCCCTTAAATACTATTGACCCGCCCCGCCCCACCCCATTTTTATTCTCAAACAATTGGAATTGGTCCATACCCGCCCTGACACACCTTGACCAAAATCAAGGCGTGCTGGCCATCACGTGAGGGTGACGTAGCCATGTGCTCAGTGCGAAAATGATAATGATATAAAGAAATGTGAATAACTAAGAACCAAGCTAGCTACTTTACACTAAGCAAATACAAGTGCAAATCCTGATTTTAAGTGTGATACACCATAATCAGAGCATAGGTAGCCTAAGTGCAGTCCAACAGGATAACTACTACTTATATAATACCAGAGGTGTTCCTACATTAGTGATAATTTGTCACAACCGCTGTCAATTCCTCGTAAGCCACTAACAAGCACTCCTACCTAAAACCTGGAGGGGCTCAAAACAGAAAGTGTGAGTGGGCAAAAACAAAGCTTTTCAAAACCATTTCAATTATCAAAGATAGTAACCCCTCGCCGTAAAACCTGTATAATTTCCCAGAAATTAAAATTCATATTTATACCACAACCATGCTCAAAATAGCAAAATCCACATATATGCCATGTCAAATATCTCAGCATAAAATATGTAAGCCAGGTGATATAAATCAATGCAAATGTTATGTCAGCTGGAGTCACTTAATATGATATGTACGACTGAATCTATAGCTCATCCATCTAGCCGGAGTCACCTAATATGACCTGTACGGCTCAACCAATAGCTCAATAAGTATGCCTGCACATGAGTTGGAACCACCCAAAGTGATTTGTACAATAGGATTAGGTGTAAATAAATATGCTCAAGTGCTACAATCACGTGAAGACTGTGCGAATAATCGCGGGTCACCTATGAGTCGGAACCACCTATAGTGGTCTATACGACAAGACCATGCACCTAACTTGGATCCAAGGTGAGCATATGGTGCATGAAGTGAACATCACGTGAAGGACTATGCCCTAATCACAGGTGGGAGCAATAACACCGGGGTGGAGGTTATAAGCTATAAATACATCTCAAGATAATCATGCAACTCACATCCACAATCTATAAACTCACCTGAAACTTACTTGAG
Organism: Pyrus communis; assembly: GCF_041283825.1. Classification (NCBI taxonomy): domain Eukaryota; kingdom Viridiplantae; phylum Streptophyta; class Magnoliopsida; order Rosales; family Rosaceae; genus Pyrus; species Pyrus communis. The sequence goes on from NC_142578.1 coordinate 10,439,355, forward strand.
CGTCTGCAACGTCAAACATAATTATGTGCAACTACTAAATGCATATTCTAAGTATAGAACATTTGGCATGGCATTTTAAAACACAAGTCCATTTAGACACATTTTCTCGGAAAAATACCAAGCATATATATATACTGAAAACCAAAAGCCCACTCACTAATATATGGAAGGCTCGTAGCCCCCGAGTCTCACTTGACTGCACTCATCCTCTGGAAAAGTCTCACCTATATGCGAAACAACTATTTTAACGTTATTTTTAAGCACATACACAAAACTAGGTAATAACTTCTCATACGTTACTTAATTTAGGTATTTGAATATACCATCGTGGCCTACACAACCCCACGAACAACCCTATATTTTTAGAAAAATTTTCTGATGTCCCACGCACCGGCAAAGGCACGGCCACACGTAGGCATGTGCCTGGCATGCTGGACGGAAACCCTAATGGCGTTAGGGAATATTCCGCTAAATAACAACGTATTCCATCTAAAAACTAATGGTGTTACCTTACGCCGTTAGCATATTCCGCCAAAGTTGACGGAATATTCTCCTTTGTCTCTAATGGTTCGTCGGATTCCGACGCCGGTGACCTCTGCGACTGCCGGTTTCTAGAAAAACTTCTAATCGTCATATCTCACTCATTTTAGCACCAAAATCCAAGAAATTTAAACCAAAATGAAGCTTAGGATGAAAGGAACACATCCTTACCACTTTTATGCCCTAAAACTCACGGAATCTCACCGGAAAAATCTTGATAATCTGGCTACCTCTAAAACTCGCCAAAATTGAGCTTCCCGACGTCCAAAACCTTTAAAAATTCCTCCCTAAGCTTGAAGAAGCAATCCTAAGGCTCACTAGAACCTTAAAATTCAATGAAACCTCAGCGATCGCAACGGAGTCATTGTGCACCACATCGGGGTTTCCTGGTTCCCGAGCTTTCGAAGTCTTCACGTCTAACCAAAGGTATAAATGAGTTCCTGGGCTCGTAAAGAACACGAATATCACCTTCAAAGCCTCGATCCGTGCACGAAATGGTTGGTTCACCAATTGACCGTACTATTGTACGGAAAATGAAGAAAAATAGAGAGGGAGGAGAGAGAGAGTCAATGGGAGTGGTGTGTGTGTGGTCCAGATGGGTCACCAACCAAAACAAAAGAAAAATAAAACCTAAGTTCTAATTGGTTCCAAAACTAAGGAAAACATGAATTGGACCACAACTAAAATGCACGTCACGCAACACCATCTAATGTCCAAGGGTTAATTAGAAATTTCCATGCTCTCGAGGATAAAATATTATACACATTTGGGACAAGCTGTCATACACCCCAACCCATGATTCCTACACCCCATTTACCCTCCCCTACTTCTAATAGATACGAGATTATCCATACTAAAATTTGAGGTTTAACTATTTAGTATTATAATTTAGTAGTATTTTTTTTTATTTGTAAAATATTTTTTTAACGATTAGTTTTTAAGCTTGTCATCGATATTTATTAGTTATATTGCTATGTTGTCGATTATTATTTTTTATTAGCTCAACAATTAAGATTTAATTTGTAATCTTGTTATCTATTTATCTTAAAAACTAACTATTAATCTAATGGTCCGAGTTTGAATCTCATCTACCCCATTGATCAAACAATTATATTAGGTGAATTCATTTTTTTTTTTTTTTTTTATGCTTTGGACAAAATTTGAGTCCACTGCAAATGTATATACAGCTTATAACAAAGAAGTTCCTCTAATAACTAAGTTTTATATTAGCCAAATTAAAATGGGCGAATAAGTAAGCCGTACTAGTCTACTAGAAGATATATATAGAACGACCCTATGGGGCCAGTTAGTGTTGCACAAGGGACATGGCTTGAATTAGTCAACTTTTGCTGCCCTTAATCTTAAGACGGAATATAATCGCCCAATTGCAATACTTGTATATTTAATTTAGGAGTTAAGACGTCTTACATCAAGAAATATCAACCGCACGTGGAAATGTGTCGGTGTCTAATGTATGCATCTGAAAAGGAGAGCAAACCTAGTTAATTGGTCAATGGATAAGCTCATAAGCCAACCTAAAATTATGAGCGATACCATCAAAAAATAACCTAACACTATCCACAATAAAAATGTTATTTGCTCCGAAAATACTTTCCATAGAGAAGTACGCATAACACACTAAAAAGCCAGTAATATTATCTACAAGATTTTGCAGAAAAAAAAATCCTACCAAGATTTCAAAAACCTTGAGGCTTGAATGGATCAACAAGACAACACGAGCATCTCCTTTAATTATGAGCAGGGTGAAATGTCCATGTCCAATCTAGGAATTATCTGTTCAATATCCATGGCCAGTGGCGAAGCCAAGATTTGTCGGAGGAAGGGGCGAACTTAAAGAGTGCAAGAGTAAAAAAAATAACAACAATCAAATCCTTTTATAGTAATATCTTCCATGGTTTTATCAATACAAACACATCACAATAGTTACCGACGACATTTCATACCATAAAAACTTCGTATAATAGGCTCATTATAGTATCTTTATATTAATTAACTGTATAATGCAAAGAAAAAAAAATCTTAGATTCTTAATCTTAGAGTAGAATATATTATATGACTACTAACTAATAAACCAATCAATACCAATAATGACACACCCCGACCTAAATCAGGGCATGCTGGCCAAACCTAGGCTCTAATACTAACTGACACACCCCGACCTAAATCAAGGCGTGCTGGCTGTCACGTGAGAGTGACGTAACCATGTGCACAGTGCCGAAGCAAAATGATAATAACAATGTGAATAAACAAAAACCAACTACTAGCAGTAGCTAAGAAAAGGTGCTAGTGCGAGATTGAGTGTGAAATACACAACTAGAGCATAAGTAGCCTAAGTGCAATCCAGCAGGACAAATACTAATTATACAACAGCCAAAGGTGACCGTACAATGGTGATAATCTGTTAGAGTGTCGTGGATTCCTCACAAGCCACCAAAAAGCACTCCTAACTAGAACCTGGAGGGGCGCAAAACAGAAAGTGTGAGCGGGATAAAACAAAGCTTTTCAAAATCATTTCAATTACCAAAGATAGTAACCCCCCTCACCGTAAAACTTGTATAATTTCCCAGAAAATAGATTATATATATCTATACCACAACCATGCTCAGAATAACAGAATTCACAAATATGCCATGTCGAATGTCTCAGTATAAAATATATAAGCCAGGTGATATCAATCAATGCAAATGATATGTTAGCCGAAGTTACTTGACGTGACCTGTACGGCTAAATCTAGAGCTCATCCATCTAGACGGAGTCACCTAACATGACTTATACGGCTCAAATCCACACCTTAACAAATATACCTGCACACGAGTCAGAACCACCTAAAGTGGTCTGTATGACAGGACTGGGTGTAAATAAATACGCTCAAGTGCTACGATCACATGAAGACTGTGTGAATAATCGTAGGTCACTTATGAGTTGGAACCACCTATAGTGGTCTGTATGACAAGACTGTACACCTAACTTAGATCCAAGATGAGCGTATGGTGCGGGAAGTGAGCATCACGTGAAGGACTGTGCCCTAACTCTAGGTGGGAGCACTAACACCGGTGTGCAGGCTTATAAGCTCTCAACACATCTCACATAATCATCAATCTCACAACCATAATCTATAAACTTACCTGGCACTTACCTGTGCGTCCACAACACCAATTACAAATATATGCAACTACTAATGCATGAGTAAAATAGCAGATATTTTGCTTGGCATTCAAGATGTATAATCATTCAAATTCATTTTCTGGGAAAAATACCAAGTATATAGGTATATACGGAAAACCAAAAGCCCACTCACTAGTATGTGGAAGGGTCGTAGTCCTTAAGCCTCGATTGACTACGCTTGTCCTGAGGATAGGTCTCACCTATATGCAAAACAACTATATAAATGTTAATTTAAAGCATATAAACAAAACTAACTAATAACTTCTCACACAATGCTCAAATGGTGTGTTTAAATATACCAACGTGATTTTCTCAACCTCACGAACATCCACATATTTTTAAAATAATTTTCTGACCACCCACGCGCTGCCATGCGCGGGCCAAGGCACGGCCAGACGCGCCGGCCACACGTAGGCACGTGCCTAGCACACGGACTAAGACCCTAACGGCGTTAGGGAATATTCCGTCAAAAAATCGAATATACCGTTATATATACCTGATGTTGTTTGTAACGCCGTTAGTATATTCCGTTAAAGTTGACAGAATATTCTTTGTCTTCTCCGGTGAGTGTCCCTGGTCGTCGTCGTCCGCTGCTGTCAGCGTCACCGTCTGTAACTTGAATTTTCGCCGGTTTCTAGAAAAACTTCAAAGCTTCATATCTTCTTCAATGCTTAACCAAAATCCATGAAATTTGTCTCAGATTAAAGCTTACAGCGAGAAGAACAAAACCTTACCAATTTCAAGCCCTGAAATCCATGGAATCTCACCGGAGAACCCTCGATAATCCATCGAAAACTTGAAACTTGCTAAACTCGACTTCTTGACGTCCAAAACACCTCTTTTTTCTTTTCCGAGCTTTGTGAGAGTATTCTAAAGCTTCCTATGAACTTAGAATCTTCCAAAAACTTCACATTTACATGTGTATGAACAGTACCCAAATCGGAGCTAGCGAGAAACTAGGGTTTTTGAAGGTTTTAAGTCTAAACAAAGGTATGAATCAACTCCTAAACTTGCAAGGAGTTCAAAACCAACCTTTAAATCCTTGATCCATGCCTGAAATGGTCTGTTGAAGGTTTGTCTATATGGTTTGTATGGAGATGGAAGAAAATTCGAGAAAGAGGAGAGAGAGGTCAACGGGAAAGGTATGGGTGTGTGTAAATGTGTGATGTCCAGCTGAGTCACCAACAAAAAAAAAAATAAATCACCCATGACACCAACTAACGTCCAAGGGCAAAGTCATCATTTCACGCCATCGATGAAATAATTCGGGACAGGCTGTCACAACCTACCCCCCTTAAGAAAATTTCGTCCCGACATGTACACAACAAATACAAACCACTAGTAATCATAAAACAACCTTGGATACATATCCCTCATCCGATCATCTGTCTCCTAAGTGGCCTCCTCAACTAAGTGATTTCTCCACAAAAGTTTCACTAATCTCACAATCTTGTTCCTCAGAACCTTTTCTTTCCAATCTAGAATAGTCACTGGCTTCTCGTCATAAGTCAAATCTTGATTAATTTCCAAAGGTTGAGGAAGTATCACATACGACGAATCAGAAACATAGTGACGAAGCATGGACACATAAAAAACATTATGCACTTTAGACAACTCTGAAGGCAACTCAAGCCTATACGTAACTTAACCAACTCACTCGGTGATCGTATACAGTCCGATGTACCTAGGACTTAGCTTGCCTTTCTTCCCGAACCATACCACACCTCTCCACGGTGATAACTTCAGAAACACCCAATCACCTACATTATACACCCGGTCAGTGACATGTTTATCTGCTAAGCTCTTCTGTCAATCCTGGGCCTCTTTCATGTTAGACTTAATCACCTGAATATTCTGAGCAGTCTCCTCCACTATCTCAGGGCCCTCCAAAACTCTTTCACCAACCTTTGACCAACATAAGGGTGTACGACAAGATTTGCCATCAAGTGCCTCAAATGGTGTCATGCCAATACTTGAATGAAAGTTGTTGTTGTAGGCAAATTCCATTAAATCCAACCACTTGTGCCAAGCATCACCAAATTGCAATACCGAAGATCTTAACATATCCTCTAATGTCTGAATGGTCATCTCTGATTGTCTATCTATTTGGGGATGATATGCTGTACTATAAAGTAACCTTGATCCCAAAGCCTCCTGAAATGCCACCCAGAACTTAGAAGTAAACCTGGGATCACGATCCGAGACAATACTAATAGGAACTCCATAATACTTCATAATCTTCGATATAAATAATTCAGTTAATTGACTTAAAGAATACTTCTCCCTCACTCGAATAAAATGTGCTGACTTAGTAAGTTGATCAACTATCACCCAGATGCCGTCATAACCATTATTTGTACGAGGAAGCTTGTACACAAAGTCCATAGTAATGTTTTCCCATTTCCACTGTGGAATAACATCATTCAACACCACATGAGCTAAATATCCCTGGCAACATTTTGATAATAATCTTTTTGCTCTCACAGCAGAAATAACACCATGCCTTACCCCACTTTGTTCACCCACAAAAGTAACCATAGGTAATCCAAGATGATGGAAAGTAACTGTTTTCCCGTAGCAATCTATATTGGCACGATTATAATGCAACCAACATGTGCCCAAAATCACATCACAATCAACAATATCTAATAAGATAAGGTTAGCTGGCATAACCATATCCTCCACCATCACTGGATATCCTGGATATACACAATCAACATAACATCTCTCCCCTTTAGGCATAGAAAACTCTAAATCATACCCTAAAGCTGTAGGATGAATTGCTTCACTTGAGCAAATGTATAAGAAATGATAGAATGTGTAGCACCGCAATCAATTAACATTCTAGCAAAGTGACCAAGAATATTTAACGACCCATGACTAAGTCAGGATTATTCTGAGCATCCTGCAGCGTAATGTTATGGATATGCCCCTGGGTCTACTATCGTCCACCACGACCTCTGTTAGTCTGACCACCTCGACCCTGCACACCTTGCCCCTGACTAGGTTGACCAGACTACCTTGAAGATCCTGCACTACTGGAAGCAATCTCTCCTTGTTGGGGCTGTCCTCTCTGATACCATTGAGATCCACCAGCTGGAATAGGAGGATACGGCGTATAACCTCCAGAATACTGAGGATACCCACTCAGGTAATAAGGATCCTGGGAATACTGATATGGTCCTGGAGCATAAGGAACTGGGTCACCCTGATAATGGTAAACACCACCACGACCCATCTGACCATAACTACCAGACCTTGGAACTTACTGGATCGGCGCTGGTGGTGGCAAGGAAGGCTGCTGGGGCCTCTGCTGATTCTGAGGATAACTTACAGCTCTATGTCCTAACTGTCCACATGTAAAGCATCCACTGCTGCCCCGTCTACACTCTCCAAAATGCCTATTGTTACATTTGCGGCACAGCGGAGCCTTTCCTCTACTAGCGTCACCCTGTCTCTCGAATCTAGGACTCCTAGAAACTCTACCACCTCTTCCTTGACCAATGGCACTAAAACCCCCGCTGGAAGAACTGGAACTAGCTCTACTTCGCTTAAAGATCAGAGTCTTGCAAGGTCCTTGAGATACTTGACCTTTACCTTTATCATCTTTCTTCTGATTACCGTCATTTTCTTCTTCCTTACTCTCACTAGGCATATTCTTTGAATCCTCAATCCTCAAAAAAATCTCATAGAACTCCTGGTAAGAAGCATAAGGAGTAGTGATCGCCAGAGAACGCCACTTCTTCTTAGTACTCAATCTGAAACGACGAAGCATCTCAACCGAATTAGCAGCAACTTCCGAATCATAGCTAGACAAATCAGTGAATCTCCTGTAATACTCATTCGTCGTCAACTTCCCCTGTCTCAATTGAGTAAATTCTTGCTTCTTGCGATCAATATACTCAAGGGGAATAAACCTTCTTTGAAACAACTGCTTAAACACTTCCCAGCCAACTGCTTCCTCTAGTGTCATCGGATAAGCCTCCTGTTTCCACCAGGATGCTGGTTCTTTACCTAAGAACCATGTAGTCGTCTCGACCCACCTTTCATAAGGAAGATTCCCTTGACTCTACAACATTCAAAAAATCTTTTCAAGATGGTCGAGCCACCGCTCTGCCCTTTCATGACCTTCATTACCCTTAAACTTATCCAACTTTAAATTATACATAGTCTCCAAGGGTGTCCTTTGAGGAAGGCGAAGCGCAGACTAAATAGCAGTAGCAATAGCTTCCCTTAACTGAGCTATATCGGGGAAACTAGGCTCAGCTGAATGACGTGGCTCTTTACGAGGCGACATAGTTCTGGCAGAAGACACCAAAATAATTAGAATACTCATAAAATATGTAGGACTGCCAAACCTAGGCTCTGATACCAACTGACACACCCCGACCTAAATCAAGGCGTGCTGCCTGTCACGTGATAATAAAAATGCGAATAAACAAAAACCAACTACTAGTAGTACTAGCTCAGAAAATGTGCTAGTGCGAGGTTAAGTGTGAAATACATAACCAGAGTATAAATAGCCTAAGTGCAGTCCAGCAAGACAAATACTAATTATACAACACCCAAAGGTGACCATACAATGGTGATAATCGATCAGAGTTGTCGCAGATTCCTCGCAAGCCATCAAAAAGCACTCCTAACTAGAACCTGGAGGGATGCAAAATAGAAAGTGTGAGTGGGCAAAAACAAATCTTTTCAAAAGCATTTCAATTACCAATGATAGTAAACCCTCACCGTAAAACCTGTATAATTTCCCAGAAAATAGATTATATGTATATATACCACAACCATGCTTAGAATAACATAATTCACAAATATGCCATGTTGAATGTCTCAGCATAAAATATGTAAGTCAAGTGATATCAATCAATGCAAATGATATGTCAGTTAGAGTCACCTAACGTGACATGTACAGCTGAATCTAGAGCTTATCTATCTAGCCGGTGTCACCTAACGTGACCTGTACAACCCAAATCCACATCTCAACAAATATACATGCACACGAGTCGGAACCACCTAAAGTGGTATGTACGACATGACTGGGTGTAAATAAATACACTCAAGTGCTACGATCACGTGAAGACTATGCGAATAATCGCAGGTCACCTATGAGTTGGAACCACCTATAGTGGTCTGTACGACAAGACTGTGGCCCTAACTTGGGTCCAAGATGAGCGTATGGTGCGAGAGGTGAACATCACGTGAAAGACTGTGCCCTGACTCTAAGCGGGAGCACTAACACCGGAGTGCAGGTTTATGAGCTCTCAACATATCTCACATAATCATCAATCTCACAACTATAATCTATAAACTTACTTGGCACTTACCTGTGCGTCCACAACACCAATCATAAATATATGCAACTACTAATGCATGAGTAAAATAGGTAGATCTTTGCATGGCATTCAAGATGTATAATCATTCAAATTCATTTTCTGGGAAAAATACCAAGTATATAGGTATATACGGAAAACCAAAAGCCTACTCACTGGTATGTGGAAGGTTCGTAGCCCCCAAGCCTCGATTGACTATACTCGTCCTGAGGATAGGTCTCAACTATATGCAAAACAACTATATAAACGTTAATTTAAAGCACATAAATAAAACTAGCTAATAACTTCTCATACAATGCTCAAATGGGGTGTTTGAATATACCAACGTGATCTACTCAACCTCACGAACATCCCCATATTTTAAAAATAATTTTCCGACCACCCATGCGTTACCACACACGGGCCAAGGCATGGCCAAACGCGTCGGCCACGTGCAGGCATATGCCTGGCACATGGACTGAGACTTTAACGATGTTAGGGAATATTCCGTTCAAAAATGGAATATACCGTTATATATACTGATGTCGTTAGTAGCGTCGTTAGTATATTCCGTCGAAGTTGACGGAATATTCTTCGTCTTCTCCGGTGAGTCTCGCCAGTCGTCGCCGTCCACCACCGTCAACGCCGCCATTTGCAACTTGAATTTTCGTCGGTTTCTGTAAAAAACTTCAAAACTTCATATCTTCTTCAATTCTTAACCAAAATCCATGAAATTTGTCTCAAATTAAAGCTTACAATGAGAAGAACAAAACCTTACCAATTTCAAACCCTGAAATCCACAAAATCTCGCCGGAGAACCCTCGATAATTTGGCCAAAACTTGAAACTCGCTAAACTCGACTTCCCGATGTCCAAAACACCTCGTTTTTCTTCTCTGAGCTTTGTGAGAGTGTTCTAAAGCTTCCTATAAATTTTGAATCTTCCAAAAACTTTACATTTACGTGTGCATGAACAGTACCTAAATTGGAGCTCACGAGAAACTAGGGTTTTCGAAGGTTTTAAGTTCAAACAAAGGTATGGATCAACTCCTAGACTTGCAGGGAGTTCAAAACCAACCTTCAAACCCTCGATTCATGCCTGAAATGGTTGGTTAAAGGTTTTTCCGTACGGTTTCTATGGAGATGGAAGAAAATCCAAGAGAGAGGTCTGTTGGTTAAAGGTTTGTCCGTACGGTTTCTATGGAGATGGAAGAAAATCCAAGAGAGAGGTCAACGGGAAAGGTATGGGTGCATGTAAGTGTGTGATGTACAGCTGAGTCACCAACAAAAAAAACAAATCACCCATGACACCAACTAACGTCCAAGGGCAAAATCGTCATTTCACGCCATCGATAGAATAATTCAAGACGGGCTGTCACAAATAATCATATAAATTATTCAGTAAACAAAAATTCCATTAATCAATATCAATAATCAATTAATCTATAATAAAAATTTCAATTTTTGCCCTAAATAACAATTTCAGTAATCAATAATTATAGAATTTCTTATCAATAATCCATAATTAATATTCATTAACCATGTTGATCAACTACTTTATGATTCTATATAAATTAAACAACATTTTGTATTAAATAATGAATTAGGGTTAGGGATAATACAAATTTAGAAATTAAAGATTTCATCTAAAAATTTGGAGAGAAGTGGCCAACCAAACCAAAGGATGGCACCTAGAAGCTGGCAACAGGGTGCAAGGAGGTGGCTTGAACTTTGGAAGCAGGGAAGGCCAATAGGATGTTGTCGCTGGTATTTGGGGAGCTGCTACTCTCTGATTGTTTTGAAATCGGAAAGAATGGGGTCTGGGATAGTGAAGGAACTGGGGGACAAGTGGTCTCCTTTATTTATTTAATTTTTGTTTTAACTCAATAACCTAAACGATGTCGTCCCATTGAAGGGAGTTTTTAAATTTTTTTAACCAGTACCAGAACGACGTCTTGGCCTGGTTTTCACAAAAATAAAAAAGGAACTTGCATGCAGCATAGTTGCATAGCAGCAATGAACCCATAAAACACAGAACTTCATCACTTCCGACAGGACTAGAGGGGCGGAACCACCGCTCCTGGGCTTGATTTCCAGTGAGGGGAGGGGAGGACGCCACTCCTCGCCCCTATGTAGTTTCGTCACTGTCCATGGCCAAATATGACAAATAATTTCCTAAATTGCTTTTAGAACTTAAAAAATTTGTTTGGTGTGATGAAAATTTTCACCAATGGTGGATTGACAAAAATCACACCTTCAAAACAATGAACACTGATAGGCTCATTGGCGAACACCCAAGGAAAAAAGGGCACGGTGTTTGCCAAAGGATCTTTGATGCCTAAGTCAGAAATATAGTTTGAGAAAAACCGAACAGAGAGTGTTTTGAGTTGTAAGTGGTGATAACCGATTTCCACGTTGGACTTGGTTACTTACAGAAGATATCATTCCTGATATCCTGGCTTAATTTGAGGATATTAGCACATGGGCAAAATCAATCAACCCAAAAGGCATGAATATTCGAAAGTGAGTTGATTTTGTGGCCATCATATCCTAAGATTAAGGTGGCTGCGGAAGGAAGGGCTTTTCAATAAGGCAAGACTTACAGGCCAAACAAATGGCCGATTTAGGACGAATGGTTGTTCTATAAATACGAAGCTTTAAGACATGAAGTTGGATCCCTCGATCAACACACTAAATTTCATATTCTTCTCATCCTTTACTTGGTCTAGGTTTTAATTTACGGCCGCAGGTCGTTTACTTGTCAAATTCTTAGTTCATGTAAGTATATAGTTTCAAGATTTATATCTTCAATAGAAATGTCAAAAGATAAATGTCAAATGTTAATTTGTCAGTTGACGTGAAAATGTCAGATTTCTGTTTTTCCAACCGATATGGTTTTTTTTTTTTGTTTTTTTGTTATAAATAATATTTGTAGGACCCATTTTAATAAGTAATCAATTAAAATAAATTTTCAAGATCTATAATTGGTGCATTAATAGGATCCACACGATAAAATAATTAAAAATTATTTGACACCCCCTTTTCTCATATGTCAATCCACTTAGGATTGATTTATCGGTTGGAGTTTGCTTCTACCTTTAATTTGATTACATGACATTCCACTTAGATGGTCTAAGCACTTCATTTTATCTTGTTATTTCTATTTAATTTTAATTCAAGTTCGTTTATTTTTATCGCACTTTTCTTCAAGCCTATTTACTTTCTACTTTCACCTTTTTGTTTTTTACGTTATTGTTCTCTTATATTATCTCACTTTACATTCTTACACTTTAATTTCTTGCGCCTTTACATTCCTTTGCATCTGTTAACCCAAAATCACAAAATATACAAATCTGCTCTAACCACCCTTGATCATAAAGGAGTGAGGGACCTATGCTAAGAAGAGGTTCCTTGCTTGGCCGTTCAGTCGTTTGGTTAGAAGTCAGATTCGTGACTTCAAACACAGACATTCCATCCAAGCCAAATATGTAGCTTGGTGGTGGCACACCTCGCACCGAAATAGAAAATGAACAAAAAATCGTTATCTCGGCCTAACCCGTTTGAAAAGAAGGAAACACCTTCACAAAGTCACAATAGTCACATAAGGAATATTACACAAAAGAACATTTGTTGTTGTTATAATTATAAATGAACGTTAACTGATATTTAACATTGAACTTTCTCGAGTGTTTTCAAGTATTGAAACTCGGTATTTGACAGTGCTTTGGTGAATATATCAACAACTTGAGAAGTAATTCTTGAGTTTAATATGCCTAGTAGCTCCAATACCTTTAGGATCCGAATAGTTTTTAAGTCTTGCCAATGGTGTGAATGTTTCATTAAAATCTACTCCAGGTTTTTGTGAGTAGCTCTTTTCAACTAGCCTTGCCCTCTTCTTTTGGAATGACCCATCCAAATTAAACTTTGTCTTGTTTATCCACTTGACACCTATGACATCTTTGTCAATAGGCCTGTCCACCAATTCCCATTTGGAATTCTTCTCAATTACTAACGTTTCTTCCTTCATAGATTTTTGCCAACCTACATCTTGCATAGCCTTTTAAAAAATTTATGGTTCAATGATATACTAGTTTATCATCGAAGCCTTATGCAATAAAACTCAACACCTAGTAATCGGTGGTTAAGTTGGGACAATATTAGTGATATTGGTGGTAGACCATGTTTGGGCCTATAAAGTTTCACATGGTATTAGACCAAGCTATTCCTTCAACACATTCTGGGTCCGATTTACTGGGCTCGAATGTACCTCCTTAAGTTGGGTTTTCGAAAACTTGCACTAGCACCAACTTAAGGTACTAAATGACTAGGCCCTCGAAAGTTGCGTTGGCCCTAATATTTGAATGATGATCGGACTCTGGAAAAGTTGTGTAAGCTCCAGTGTAATGACTTGACTAGTTCCCGATGTGGGAATTGGTTTCCCTTATGACCCTGTGTGGGGTCACTCGGGAGAGGGCATATTGGAGAATAGGATTCCACATCGGTTATATGATAAAAGAATATACAATTAATATATGAGAGTTTCCACCGCTAATATTACTAAGGCTTTTTGTGATAAAACCCAACACCTAGTAATAGGTGGCTAAGTTGGGACAATATCGTTGATATTGGTGGTAGACCATGCTTGGGCCTATAAAATTTCACAGAACACACGTATCTTAACCTTTTTTCAGGAAACATTGTATTATTAGTCTTCAACGTTATATTGACATCCGTGAGTAGTACATGTATGTTGAAATATCCCATATGGGCATAATGAGGGAGAAAAAAAGAGTTTAAATACCGAAGTCTTTTGTGAAAACTCCACCATTGTCGAACTGTGCAGGTGGTAATTAACAAATTTGGGACAATATCGGTGTTATGGAAGTGTCATTTGGCCGTCTCTCTAATAATTTTATAAGTCAAGACAATGTACTAAGAGTGCGTTTACTTAAGGGTAATGGTAATCAAATAACATAATTGAATTCCGATTACAGATTACTCCTGTGTTTAATAAATACTGGGGAATCAACAATGTGGTGGACCCCACCCAAAATAAGGAATGCAATTCCTGAAATTGGAGGAGTGGGATTCTCTGAATAGATGAGGTATTTGAATTTTGTGAGAGTAAGAGAATCAGGAATGCATTTTTTCTTCCTATTCTGCCCTCTCGCTTGCTGGCTCATCAGGCGGTGGATATGCTTCTCGCTTGCTGGCTCATTCCAGAGAAAAAAGTCTATTCCCTGTGAGAAAAACTTAGGTGAAGAAAGTACCCTAAAAAGGATTTTGAATATTTTAGAGCGTGTAACCGAAGACAAAAATTGGAGTGACCTTTACGATGAGAAATAGAGGATTTGAAGATTTTAAAAATGTGAGTTATAATCTTGTTTGGTGGATTATAATCTTGTTTAGTGGCTTTCCTGGGTGTACTGGGGGATGAGTGGGTTATAAATTTTTAACTTGTTTGGTCTGCGGAGAAGATGATTTGGCTAGGGTTTTTTAACTCCACTTTAATCAAACAAATAAAAATAATTATTTAAAATGTTATGAAAAATAAATATAAAGATTAAATAAAAAAGATAAGGGTAATTTAATAATCATATTGATTTATACTCCGATTCAAGTGAATTAGTAAACACCTCATATAAAATCAATTTTATTCCTACTCTGATTCCATAACATTTAAGTAAACAGTTTCAACAAGAATTTGATTCCAATTCCTCGTCATTTCAACTCCTCCTCAATTCAATTTCTCCTCAATTTACTTCTTCCTATTTTAATTAGAGTTACATAAACGAGCCACAAGTGATTTGAGAGTTATTACCAGAAGCTAATTGTGGCTGTGACTTCTTTGATTGGTTCAAGCTTCTTTAGCATTCAGTTGTTTTCTTAAAGAATCCTGCTTGTTGTATGGGGCTAATTAGAACTAATCCAAGTTAAATAACAATAAATTTCTATTGATCTACCGTTCCATAGGTGATAAGTGTCCTCTAATAGATCCTACATCACGTTCTCACCTGTCATTAAGTGTCCTCTAATAATCATATTGATTTATTAACAGAAGCTTCTACGGATATTTAATATTAAAATTTTCTCTCTTGGCTGACCAAAGAAAAAACCTAAAAGGTCCTCACTCCACCAAATTCATCGATTATCTATAAGTCAATAATTCCCACACTTGGACGCGTTTGGTTTGGTGTGTGCGATAAAATTGTTTCCTGATGAACTCACATTTTCCAGGAAATTCATTCCACAACACAACTTATTGAAAATAGGCCAAACTCCAAACACTATATAAAGCACATTACTCTTTCTTCATTTCCACAAACAACTCCCTCGCTTCCAATCTTTCATTCCACAAAAAGAAGCCAACAAAGCAGGCAACTTTTATTTTTTTCAGCTCTTTTATCAGAAAAGAAAAGGAGATTAACATGGCTTGGAAACAAAATGATGCGGAATCGTTGCAGTCCCCTGACGAGCTGAAACGCCAGAAAAGAATCAAATTGGCCATATACATTGGTATTTTCGTTGTGTTTCAGATTATAGTTATAACGGCAATGAGTCTTACTGTGATGAAAGTGAAGACCCCCAAGCTCAGGCTAGGCAACATCAACGTCCAAGAGCTTGACTCCACCCCAACAACACCTTCATTTGATACTAAATTCACAACCCAAATCAGAGTCAAGAACACAAATTTTGGTCCATACAAGTTTGATGAAGGCACTGTCACATTTTTGTACCAAGGCGCAACTGTCGGGCAAGTTTATATTCCAAAGAGCAAGGCAGGAATGCTTTCCACCAAAAAAATTGACGTCGAGGTGAGCTTGAGTTCAAGTGCTTTGAGCAGTTCTAATATTGGGAATGAACTGAGCAGCGGGGTGTTGACTCTCAACGGTGCGGCTAGGTTGACTGGCAAGGTTGAATTGATGTTTATAATGAAAAAGAAGAAGGCTTCCACCATGAACTGCACCATTGCATTTGCTCTGTCATCGAAGACGCTCAAAAGTTTGCAATGCAAGTGATCAGACCTGCGAGATCAGTATTAGTTCTTGAATTTTATTGTTTCATTTTTTATCTTCTATGGGACTTCTTGCATATTGTTGCAGAATTTTCATAGTATTGCTCTACTTTGTTTTTCTTTTTCTTATTTTTAATTTTGTTTGATTGAATATAGAAACAGATGATTAACTTCTGTAGTACATATAGCAAGAATTCCTTCCTTCATCAAATTGAATCCAATCACAAAATTTAATAGAATCGGATAGTGAAATGAAGAATAGATGTTGGTAGAAGTGTTGTTGGACTGCACAATCACATTTGCCATGTCGTCAAAGACGGCCCAAACTTACAATGCAAGTGAAATCAGACGTGATATTTATTTGGA
This sequence comes from Pyrus communis, assembly GCF_041283825.1. NCBI lineage: Eukaryota > Viridiplantae > Streptophyta > Magnoliopsida > Rosales > Rosaceae > Pyrus > Pyrus communis. Next base: position 10,455,775 of record NC_142578.1, read on the forward strand.
AAGAATTTCTGTGGACACTTCTGTCCTTCTGCACACCTTGCTTATTTCTATTGTTTGATTTTCTTGATTTCTTCAATTCAAAAGTAAAAAACAAATGCAGGTACGTAGGATGAGAAAAAAAAAAATGTACGGAAATCACTTTTCTATTGAACTCTTTTATCCTAAAGTGTGTTCCCGTAAGGTCGTTAATGTTTGGTTCCTGCTGCAATAAGAAGGTCATTATGACGTTAAAAAATAACTCTAAAACGAAGAAAAAGGATGAACAAATTAAACATGAAAGATATCCCTATTTCGAACTCCAATCTGAAGAATATGTTTCTCTTGGATCTGCTATACCGGCTGCCGGTTTGAGCATCTTTTTGGGGTATACTAGTAAAGAGAGAAGAAAAAGTATGATATCAATTTATGTTTGGGGGACTAAATCTACCCTGCTTTTTTCCTAGTTTAACAAGTACACAATTCAATGTAAAACAATGAGTATAAACAACATTGTAACCACCACACTGTAGCAGTTGAACCTCAGTACAAGTTTACATTAAGTTCAATTATCATTCAATTCTAATCTAAGTGGCTAACCTAAGTGGCAGTGAGTACCTCTGCAGCTTCATCTCTCCTCTATAGACTGCTTGATGAAGGCAACCACCATTCCAACTCAATCTTCATCCAACCTCAGTCACCAGATCCATTGTGTATGTAAATGGTTCTGTGATCATAAAATCAGTGAATTGACATTGGAAATAAACGTTATTCTAAACGTACAAATACAGAGAATGATTATGATGCTCTGATATGAAGAACATGTTGTAAACTAAATCAAAATCCAATCAAGCAATAAACAAAATACAATGATTTCAGAGTTCCTCCAATATAGGAGTACCTCTCTAGCAACGGAAGCTTTATTGATTACCAAGAAATACAAGAGAACTCACAAACACAAAGTGTTCTCAAGTATACAAACTTATGCCTCTCAAAAACTCTCACACACAAAACTCTATCTCGCATTCATCTATTTATACTAATAGATGACATAGGTTTAGACAAAGTTCCCAGAATATAGGTAACCAAACCCTATACTAAAACCAAATCCCAAACCAACTAGGAAACACAAATCCAAATATCTCGCGTCCAAGATATCCTAATCCTTTTTAGTTTAGGCATGTTGATTTAATGCCAAATCCAACAATCTCCACCTTGGCATGAAATCCATAACGAGGCATCAAACAACTTCCGTTGCTCCACCATATCGCAAGACCAAACTTGCTTCACCTGCACCAAATCCAAGCAGTGCTTGAACTTAGTTGTATTAACCATCTTTGTCAACATATCAACTAGATTATCTTCGGTAGCAACCCTTTTAAGACAAATCTCACCTTCAACTACCACTTCTCCCACAAAATGATATCGTACATCAATGTGCTTAGTCCTAGCATGATGTACCTGATATTTGGCGAAATAAATGGCCCTTTGGCTGTCGCAATATACATTCAACTTGTGTTGTTCTACATCTAAATTTCATAATAACCCCAGAGTCCACTTTGCTTTTTCGATAGCTTCAGCGATCAACATGTATTCTGCTTTTGTGGTTGATAGTGCCACCGTTGGTTGTAATGTTGATCTCTAACAAATAGGACCTTTTGTCATAGTAAACACATACCCAGTTGTTGATCTTCTCATGTCTAAGTCTCCAGCAAAGTTTAAGTTCACATATCCAACTGAGAACTTATCAATTGCTTCATCACATCTTTCAAAATTAGAAGGAATTTCAGCCTTAATTATTGACAATGCATATACCATGTAGGCCATGCAATCATTATATCTCGTAGGTAGGGATATGTCTCTTTTTCCCTTCCTTTTGGCTATACAATCATCTTGTATCTTTAATTCTTTTGATGGTGTTTCTTCTTCACGATCATTCTCTTCATGTTCAAGTTGATCACCTTGTCTTTCTTCTTCCACAACTTTCTTACTTAGCTGTGAATTCACTACTACCTATTCTCCAAGCTCCACCATCTGAACATCTTCCTTCAATTTCATGTGACTTTCATTGAATGTCACATCTCTACTTACTATAATCTTGTTCAACTCGGGACACCAAAGTCTGAAGCCTTTCACACCACTATTGAATCCCATAAAGATAGATTTGTTAGCTCATGAATCCAGTTTTTTTTCCTTCACATGAAAGTAGACATTGCATCCAAACACTCGTAGCTTATTATAGTCCTGAGTTGGTTCTCTAAACCACACTTCAATGGGTGTTCTACCCTCCAATGTTGTTGATGGTAGTCAATTAAGCACATAACATGCATAGCTCAAAGCTTATGCCCAAAATCTCTTTGGCAACTTAGCTTGAGATAGCATGCAACAAACATTCTCGAGCAAGGTCTTATTTAGTCTCTTTGCTATCCCATTATGCTGTGGAGTATGTCTAACACTGAAATGTCGAGTAATCCCTTCTTTTTTACACACCTTGAAGAAATGATCAAAGGTGTATTCCCCTCCATTGTTACTTCTCAGTATCTTAATCTTCTTTCCAATCTTGTTCTTCTATTCTAGGAAGATGTCAAGAACCTTGTCCTTTCGTTTCATCATATATATCCATGATTTGCAAAAGTAGTCATCAATAAAAGATACAAACCATCTTTTTCCACCTAAAGAAGCATTCATTGCAGGCCCCCAAACATCAGAGTGAACATAGTCCAAAATCCCTTTCGTTTGATGAACAACTGAGCCAAATTTCACCTTTGTTTGTTTGCCAAGAACACAGTGCTCACAGAACTCTATCTTTCTAGTTTTTGCTCCTTTTAAACACCTTTGCTTGATTAATCCTTGCAATACTTTTTCTCCTACATGTCCCAACCTCATGTGTCATAATGCAGACAAGTCATTTTTATCACTTTGCACTTCATCAGCTACCATACCCACTCCATTTCCCAAAGTCTTTCCTTATAGCATATAAAGTAAGTCATTTTGAGGCCCTTTCATTATGACAAGTGCTCCTTTAGCAACTTTGAGCACGTTGTTATCAGATTAAAACTTGTAGCCTTGTGACTCGAGAGTGCCTAGAGAGATCAACTTTTTCTTCAGATTTGGGACGTACCTTACACCATGCAATTCTCAAATCACACCATCATGATGCTTGATCTTGATGCTTCCAATTCCTTGAGTTGTACATAGGTTATCATCTCTCATATACACAGTTCCATTCATAACTTTGAAGCTTGAAAACCAATGCCTTTGAGAAGTCATGTGATGTTACAACCTGTGTCAAGCACCCACCCTTTCATATAATCCACAGTGCTCAATGCAGTTAGGGCATAGACAAATTTCTCATCCCCGACTTCTACCATATTTGCTTCGGAGTCGTCATTCTTCTTTTTAGTATTTTCTTTGATTTTAGGGCAGTCCTTCTTCCAATGTCCTTTTTCATGACAAAAGGCTCACTCATCTTTGTCCAAGAACTTCCTATTCTTTGAGACTCCTCTAGTACGAGACCTACTATTTTTCCTGTACGAACCTTTCTTTTCTTTTGATCTCCCTCTCACCATCAAAGCTTTAGAGTTATTCCTTTCTTGCCTATCAAGGTGTCTCACCTCATGATTCATAAGAGCACTAGAGATTTCATCATACTTAATTGTTTCCCTGCCATAAATCCAAGTACTCATGAAGGGCTCATAGGATTCAGACAATGAGTTCATCAGGATCAAGGCCTTTTTTTCATCTTTGATTATCTCTTCAAGATTTGCCAATTCAACTATAAACTTATTAAACTCTTCTAATGGCCAATCATCTTCATGCCCTCTTTGTACTGGAACCTGTATAACTTGCTCTTGAGATGCAGTCGATTCTCTGCACTTTTCTTCATATATTTTGTCTCCAATGCAGCCCACAATTCCTTTGCAGAAGTTATATTCATCACACCATACTTCTGTTACTTTCCTAAGCATAGCCGAATTGTAGAACATGCATAAGCATTCAATCTTTCCCATTCTTCTTTTTTCATTGCAAACGACATGTCTCCTAACATAACAACCAAACCTTGTTGTATCAGGACATCTTGAACCTCACACTGCCACATAGCAAAGTTGTTCATTCCATCAAATTTCTTAATTTCAAACCTAGCATCTTGGTTCCACTAGTGCCAAACTTTTCTTCAACGTCATCACCACTGGTAGAATCACTAGTCTTCGTCATTGCTTGATAGTCACAACCCACATAAGAACCTAAGCTCTTGATACCACTTGTTGTAAATTAAACCAAAAACCAATCAAGCAATAAACAAAACACAATGATTTCAAAGTTCCTCCAATTTAGGAATACCTCTCTAGCAACGGAAGCTTTATTGATTACCAACAAATACAAGAGAACTCACAAACACAAAGTGTTCTCAAGTATACAAATTTATGCCTCTCAAAAACTCTCGCACACAAAACTCTATCCCACATCCATCTATTTATACTAATGGATGTCATAGGTTTACACAAAGTCCCTAGAATATAGGAAACCAAATCCTATACTAAAGCCAAATCCCAAACCAACTAGGGAACACAAATCCAAATATCTTGCGTCCAAGATATCCTAATCCTTTTTAGTTTAGGCATGTTAATTTAATGCCAAATCCAATAGAACAGTGCTCAAAGGCTTAGTTGATAATTAGTATCAAATAGTAAAAATCATTTAGCTTCTCTCAATTGAACTGTAGCTCAAACGCTTAGTTGATAATTAGTAGGATATATCATCAAAGCATATGATTTCAAAATACGCAATGCTCATCAATTTGAGGATACAAGAAAGAAGAATTGATTCATACCTTCATGAGTTTTTAACAGAGATGAGACATTTTCTCTCACTAGAATTAAGAGGATTTTCTCAATGTAGAATGCAAATTCGGAAAAATTCATTGAGTGTTATGGGGAGCTCACAAGAAGCATATGATAGAATGATACTGCTCAAATCTCTCGGCAGCTTTATTTGGGGAAGAACCCATTAATTATACGAGTAGAATGATATTTCACATTAGCAAGTTAAAAGAGCAACCATTAGCTCAACAAGTAAACAGTAACCATGAAATAATCAAAAGTAAAACTAACAAGTGTAAAAAATACAAAGGTTTTAAACTTGACAAAGCAACATATATTGAAGACAGGAAGAAAGGAAAACCTGGCATAAATGGTTAAAAATAATCAATAAATGTTTTATAAAATACAAATTCAAGGGTTGCACAAAGATTACAAATCAAGAACTAGTCTTGTTTAGAACTGGCAATTTTTGACATGACATGGTGACACGACATAAAAACGACACGAAAATAACGGGTTTCGGGTCAACACGATAACTAATCGGGTCATTATCGGGTGACCCACCCATTAATAATGGGTTCTTAACAGGTATACACGCGGGTAACACGTGGGTAACCCGTTTCGACCCGTTAAGAAAAAAATTATTTTGATAATTTTAAAGTTTATTTACTAAAAGATTTATTATAAAGTACAATAGCGATATTAATATATACAATATTTCTATATTATATATATAGTTTTGAATTATTATTCTATATAAGTTTTTTTTTTTTTTAAGTTTTAGTCATTATTTATTTTTATTATGAGAGTTCCTTATTATCACTAGGATAAATTTTACTTAACATGTTGTTGTCCAAAATTAATATAAACTAGTACAATATTTGTATAGCCAAGAACTAAGAAGACATACATACAAGTATGAAAAATGTGAAAGAATATATAAACACTCGTGATTCATCATTATTCCTCCACGAGTAGATAATGGTTACACTTACATTATCGTTTAGATTTTTAAAATCCTCCAAACCCTCATGAATAATGTTTTTTATTTGAGGGCAAAATTAATAAAATTAATCATAATTATTTTAGAAGTGTAAAAAGTGTAAAAAAAATATACAATCACTCATAGTGACAAGCTTTACAACTTTCATGAAGGGGTCAGCTTCGAAATCCAACTCTATAATCTATAAACCTTAAATTTATATTTAACTGTCGATTGTCATTTACACTTTTTTCTTCTTATTGAATTTCATTTTTTAATTTTCTTTTTTGAAAACATGATCATCTAGCGGATGTAAGAAGATGAACAGTTCAGATCTTTGATATCACATTTCGATATTTATAGTTAACTGAAATATGAGTCGATGTCATATAGTTTGTAGAAACTTTATAAACATCAAGGAATATTTTCACTAACCGTAAAACTCTGAATATAATATCAACGATCCAAATCGTTCATATTCCTGCATCCTCTAATAGATCATGCTTTCAAAAAAGAAAATTTGAAAAAACAAAATTTGATGAGAACAATGAAGCGTAAATGCAAACAACGATCAACGGTTAAATTTTGATCTATGATTTATATGATTATAGTGGTGAATTTTGAAGTTAAGTTCTTCATGAAAGTTGTAAGGCTTGTCATTACGAGAATTTATATATATATATATATATATATATATATATTTTTTTCTATATTTTTTACACTTCTACATTAATTAAAAAACTATTGAAGACTTTACTTTAATAATAGCCGTAAGATAAATGAAAGTAAATCTATACCATTGGATTCTATTTCATTTAAATTATTAGAACTTTTTTGGATGAAAAAAACCCTTCTCTATTCCAATATTTTCCAATTTTACCATTTGATCAATTTTGGCAAGTGAAAATATACATAAAAGAAAAATACGTTTTTATGCTTTGGATGTGACAATATGGCATGTATATGCTTATTTAGTATTATGTTTTTCATTTGATTATTTATTGGTTTAAAATATATTTTCCTTAATGGGTAACGGGTCAGGTCATTTTACCCGTTTATTTTAACGGGTATTATACGACACGACCCGTTAAGATATTGGGTATGACACGAAAATGACACGAACACGGAAAACATGACATGATTTTCGCGTGATGTTCACTCGCAGTTTGAATCCTAAATATGTTACAGAAAGAAGCAATTCAACTACACCCTCCTGCTCCATGCTACTTATCTTGTATAATCACTTACATTGCAAACTTTTCAGCATCTTTGATGACAAATCAAATGCAATGGTGCTGGTGGAAGACTTCTTCTTCTTCATTATAAACATCAGTTCAACATTTCCGGTCAAGTTAGCCGCGCTGTTCAGAGTCAACACCACGCTACTCAATTACCTGCCAAGATTGGAACTGCTCAGTGCTCTTGAACTTAAGCTCATCTCAACATCAATTTTTTTGGTAGAAAGCATTCCAGCCTTGCTCATTGGAATAACAACTTGCCCAACAATCACGCTTTAGTAGAAAAACGTGACAATGCCAGCTTGAAATGTAACATCCCACATCGTCCAGGGAAGTGGATCCTATAAGCCTTATATGTATATTCTCATCTCTACCTAGCACGAGGCCTTTTGGAAGCTCACTGGCTTTGGGTTCCATCAGAACTCCGAAGTTAAGCGAGTTCGCGCGAGAGCAGTCCCAGGTTGGGTGACCGACTGGGAAGTTCTCGTGTGAGTTCCCATAAACAAAACTGTGAGGGTGTGGTAGGGGCCCAAAGCGGACAATATCGTGCTATGGTGGAGTTGAGCCTGGATGTGGTGGGGGCCCGGGCCGGGATGTGACATCAAACTTGTATGGACCAAAATTTGTGTTCTTAACTTTGATTTGGGTTTTGAATTTTGTGTCGAATAAAGGTGTTGCTTGGACAGAGTTGAGGTCTTAGACATTGATGTTGCCTAGCTTTACCTTCGAGGTCTTGACTTTCATCACAAGAAGACTCATCAAGATTATGATGATGATCTGAAACACAATGAAAATACCAATGTGTATAGTCAATTTGATTCGCTTCTTGCGTTTTAGCTCATTAGCATATTGCAAAGATTCCGCATCACTATTTTTCCGAGCCATGTTAGTTATCTGCTAGATTTTGTTGGTTTCTTTTGTGGGATGAAAGATTGCACGTGGAGGGAGTTTGTTTGTGGAAGTGATGGAAGACAGTGGATTAATTGGGTTCTTTAGAGAAAGGCCTTTGAAACTCTTATTTTCCAAAGAAAAACCCACATAATAGTAAACATTCAAATAATACCCAAAATTCAAATAGCCTACCATGTAGACAAATATATAACCAATTATTACAACATATTTACAACTTATGCCACAAAACCCTAATTATGTCAATAAATATTATTACTTACCCCAATTATTATTAGCAATTAACCCCATATGGAAATTTTACCCTTCTTGTATCACAAATATTAGTAACATATATATATATATATATATATATATATATATATTAATTTATCCATATCCATAAACAATTATGGGCACATTTTTCGTATGAAAAAAGAAAATCCTTTGTACAATCAGCTATTTTGCATCAAATAATATTGTTTGATAAAATAACAAACCAATTAATATTTTATGTTGTACGTAAATTATTTTACATAGATTATTACATACATTAGACATTTTTATTTTACCTAGATTATTACATACATTAGACATTTTTTATTTGTTATTATATATGCATATTAAAAATAATTTATCTATATTTATATGTAGAATATAAGTAAATTAATTTTGAATCAAATATCATTTATTTTGTAGGTAAATTAAAATAGTAGTTACATTGTTTTGGTCAAGTTCAACAGTGCCCAAATTATATAGTAAAAACTAAACCAAGACAAATTATCACCATTAAAATAAAAGGATAGATACATTAGTTTGTTTTTTATAAGATTAAACAATAGTAAATTATGTTGTAGGTGCATAATGTTTGTAAAAAAAAAAAGGGAAAATTGAAAGTAGTAGATATATTATTTTCAACCAAATTTCCTTTATTTATAGGTGAATTATTTGCATGTATTATTACATATATATTGAGCACATTTTATTACTAATATATATGTGTGCAATTGTGACAACCCGTCCCAAATTTTACGTTTTTATTAATTTTAGAAGCGTGAATTTACGAAAATGCCCTAGAGGCAAGAACTTTGACTTCCGTTGATCATCGGTTAGAGTGACGTATGACTTATTCTTTTAGCAAATCCTCGTAGTACTTGCCACTACGAACATATAGGCGAAAGTCATTTGCGAGTCCGAATTATAACGGTATAATTACGGATGTTTGAAGTTGGTTATTTAAATGTAGTTAAATTATTTGAACTCCCACCTTGTGGGAAGACTAACTAATCAGCCTTAAGTAAAGAGAAAAAGGGACCAATCAAATTAAAAGGGATGGAGGACCAATGAGAAAACAGACAAAAAAAAAAAAAAAAAGACTGGGGAGTAGCCTTCCCATCAACCCACACCCACCGCGAGCTCCCATTTTCCAAGGCCAATTCCGGCCAACTCAGGTGGAGATTTTCGACGCCACCACCACCATCTTGAAGCTCTCATTCCTCTCTAAAAAAGCCACCCATGAACCACCTTGATTAACCACGGTATATGGTGGTTTGAGGCCATGAAAGTCGACGAAAATCAATAGTACTCTGACCACCTTTTTCAATTTGTCGGAAAATCGGCAAAGCGATGGCCGATGCCACCACTTGGGCTTTGTAACCCATTATCCCAGGAGAAAATCCCAACCAACCTTGACCCCGTTGGACCACCGTAGACGACGAATTGACGTCAGGAAGTTTTAGGCACCAGCCGGCTTTGTGGGAAAAATTGACCCCCTTCCGTCCACTTTTGGACTTGTGGCAGGTATGAAAGTTGTTCCTCTATTTGAGATCTTCATTCCTGTAAATTTTGGTAATTTTTGGAAATAGTTGGATTTTCCGGCAAGTCGGGGCGACAGACCGCCACCCACGGCGGCGCGTGGCCAATGGGCCGCCAATGCTATTTTTTTGGCTATGTTAAATGTCTTTAATTTAGTCTTGATATTTGAATGATGTAGGTTGATCATTGGAACCTAAATTCTCTACGATACGTTAATAGATATTTATGTGAATCGACGTTCCAACCGTCAGATCGTCACCAAACTTTGTTACATTGTAGTACATAATAGTTGAAGAATGTAGGAACTTACGGATTGGGAATCTGACTTACAGATCTCTCCGAATTGGATTTGTAAGTTAATAAAATAAAACGTTAACCGTTAATCAGTTTTGGGAATTGACGAAGATCCAACCGTTGGATCGTAATAAAATTTTATATGTTATTCTAGAAGCATAATGTGGATCTTTGGAAGTTACAGATTGGAAATCTGATATGTGGATCTTCGAATCGAGTTATATAGGGTTGTAGACCCTACCGTCGATCAAAGATCGGCGGTTGACTTTTGGTCAATGGGTCTCAAATTATTCTTGAAAGTCATTGAGGATATATTTTATGTAAATTATGTATTCTATCAGTAAAAACTTTGAGACGTGATTTGATAATTGGTCACAGGCGACGATAGATCGTGATGTCTTGATGTGCGTGCAAGATAATCATAGCGTGGACTCTAGGTGAGTGGGTCTTTTTCTTTCATAGGCATATAATTGATAGTTCCACAAGCACTTCTGAAGTGATCTATGCTTGTTACCTGCAATTAATCATTGCGAACTACGAATGGCTTGATCCCTGTTTAGGGTACATAGGTAGTCTAACAAGACGTTAGATGCAGCCATATAATGAATGAGATTAAATAATTGAGACAATAGCCTTGTTTAGTGAATTGAGCAATGTGAGAGACATTGGTGGGAAGTGTGAGATTTAGCTTTATGATTTGGTGATTAAATGTTGATCATAAATCAATGGGTGAAGAATCAAGAAAATGAAGTAAGGAAAGGTAAGTAATGATAGTTAATTTAATAGTGTCTAATTGGGCTTAACACTAATGATTACTCTCAAAAGTAAATAGTTTGGGAGTAGGGTGTTATTGATTGTACATGTTACGCCGTATTATATATTTTGGGAATATCATGAAATGTTTAGGTTTAGATTCCATCATGGCATATTCATATGGATATTACCTGAACCTAACTATTGTGAATGCTTTGAAGTGCTAAATGATGCCGCGGACGCCCAAGTAAGCTTCAGGTGAGTACATGTTGATGATAGTGATGGTAGTGAGTATGATTGTGTTGGGATATATTATAGCTCATAAACCTGCACCCCGGTGTTAGTGCTCCCATGAGTGGTTAGGGCACAGTCTTTTATGTGATGTTCACCTTTCGCACCTTACGCTCACCTTGGATCCAAGGTAGGTGCACAGTCCTATCGTACATACCACTTTAGGTGGTTCCAACTCGTAGGTGACCCGCCATTATTCGCACAGTTTTCACGTGATTGTAGTACTATAGCGTATTTATTTACACCCAGTCTTGTCGTACAGACCACTTTAGGTGGTTCTGACTTGTGTGCATGTATACTTATTGAGCTATTGGCCAGCATGATTGATGAGATATGTGATGAGATATGGATAAGTCGCATAGGTCACTATAGGTGACTTTGACTTATATGCTAGCCATGATTGATGAGATATGTGATGAGTCATACAAGTCACTATAGTTGACTCTGACTTATATGCTAGCCATGATTGATGAGATATGGATAAGTCGTACAAGTCACAAGAGGTGACTCCGACTTATATGCTAGCCATGATTGATGACATATGTGATGAGATATGGATAAGTCGTACAGGTCACTATAGGTGACTCCGACTTATATGCTAGCCATGATTGATGAGATATGGATAAGTCGTACAGGTCATTAGAGGTGACTCCGACTTATGTGCTAGTATTGATTGATGAGATATGGGTGCAGTTGTACATGTCAAATTAGATGACTCCGACTAATATATCATTTTGTATTGATTAAGTTCATTTGGCCTACTTATTAATGCATGGTGGAGTTGATGGACATGGCAAACCGTGGTTTTGGCCATTTTTTAGTACGGTTTGGATATATGTATATATGTTGTATTGTTTTATGGAAAACGATACGGGTTTTACATTGAGGGGCATTACTTTTAGAGAGGTAATAACTTTGGGAAGCTTGGTTTTATTGCTCACTCACACTCTATGTTTGGTGCCCTCCAGGTTTTAGCTGCTAAGTTTGTATCGACAAGAATTTGTGGCGAATCTTAGAATTGATGGATACTTCTGAGGATATGCTTCTTACCCACACTTTTGTACCTTACTTATGCTCTGACGTCGTGTGTGAAATGGGTTCGCCCCCGCTCACAACGCACTCTGGTATTTAAAATTTTTAGGTTCAAATTATTCACATTTTTCTACACTCTATCACATTTTATGGTTTCGTCACCTTTCAGGTGTCGGCCAGCACAGCTTGATTCATGATCCAAGTGGTACTTAAAATTTTTAGGTTCAAATTATTCATATATATATATATATATATATATATATATATAAGCATTTAAGATGGAATGTGATGTTTAGTGGTAAAAGTTTCCACAAAATGCTGAAATGTAACCAAGCACGCGTCCATCATTGGGATTTTGACTATAGTCAATCTAGACTGCTGTATATAGGATGAAGTCTTTTATATGACATAGCTTACAAAGAAAAGCATAAAATAAAATAAGACGTGAGCTGCATTTCTCTCTAAGACTTGGAGAGATCCAATTGTTTGTGTTCTAGGAAAAGTCTTTATAGGTTCTTTCCATTATATTAATCATTTCAATCACACGTTGAACACAATATTAACTTGAATATTAAATTAAGCTTCTTCAGCCTTGTTGGATTGGTTTAAGGTTCTACTATATTTATCATTTCAATCACATGTGAACACAATATTAACTTGAATATTAAGTTTATTTGCTGGATTGGTTTTAAGGACATCTTTCATTCCTTAATTTTATAATTTGAACACCCCATTCCACTTTGTTTCTTTAAGAAATAGAAAAAGCCAAGTATTTTTGGTCCATCATTTTTCTCCTCCGCACTCATCTCTTTCTTTTTTTTTTTTTTTTTTTTTTTTTTGCATTTCTCCATTTTCCTAGTCTTGCGATTGAGTAAATTAAGGAGTAACTAATGTGGAGGTGAGCTTGAGTTCAAGTGGCTTGAGAAGTTCCAATGTTGGCAGTGAACTGAGCATTTGGTTTGTCATCAACGGCCTACTTATCATCAAATTGAATCCATCACAGAATTTCTTAGAATTTTGAGAGTGATGTACCATCACATTTGATTTGTCATCAACGGCAGTCTAGATTAAGTTTAGAATGCAAGTGGAACCACACGTGATATTTCTTTAACCTTCAAATCCTAAATAGTATGCTAGCCCATTTGGTGTCGAGTTTTTATTCAAACTAGACCCTTGCAAACACTAAGTATGTATAATTTTTTTTTTTTTTGAACAAATGATATTATCTACATTAAGAGGTGACGAGTAGGTTGGGCCTTATACTTTGCTAGCCATAATAATATAGTTCAAATTTATATTTGGCAAGAATCGAACTTAACAGACCTCTTACTTATAAGTGAAGAAGAATATCACTAGACCGAAATACTAAGTTACTACGGTCCAGATTTATTAGAATTTTGATAGTTACGCACCATCACATGTGATTTGTCATCAAAGACGGTCCATATTAAGTTTAGAATGCAAGTGGAACCACACATGATATTTCTTTAACGTTCAAATCAGTATGCTATTTTTTATTTTTTGAACAATGACATTATCTACACACTAAAAGGGTGGGAAGTGGGCTAAGTCTAACAATGTGTTAGCCATAATAATGTGGTTTAAATTCGCATTTGGTGAGAATAGAACCTAAGACCTCGCATTTACAAGTGAAGAGGAATACTACTAAATTGTAGTACTAAGTGACTACGAATATGTAATTGGCATTTTATAATTTTGTACTTTCGTATTTTTAAATTTTTTTTTTGAATTTTTTGAATTTTTAAAATGTAAAAGAAAACTAATAAAAATAACAACCCCATAAACGTGGGGACTCTTTAATTATCACCATGGAAGTTAAACTACTATTTTACCCTTTTCAAATCAAATTGTTTTCCTTTAAAATCTTAACTAGAGAAGGGCAATTTTAGGTAGTTCAAAAACTTCACATTTCAAAAGCACTCAACTAGCCCCTTGCTTCTTGTTCCTTTCTTGTCGAATGTTTTGCTCCTCATGCACACAGATTGCGATTACTTCATTTAAATCCCATTTTTCCTTTTGAGCAATGTAAAGCTCTTCAACTAAGAGTAATGTAGGGAGTTTCAGGCAAAGTGAACCATGAAAGGATCTTCAATCTTAATGTCCAGGGCATTAAGCTTGGCAACCACATCAACCATGGAAAGATGTGTTCTATTACATCACCACCAATTTACTTAGTAGTATTCAGGGTGTTCATTAGGGTTCCATTCTCAGCTTTCTTAGATTCCTTAAATTTGACTTCAATGGAATCATGGTATGCCTTAGCATTATCAGACTCAGCTATGGCTCCTCGAACAAGATCAGACATTGATCTCTTGATCACCAACAATGCCTCCCTATTTGCCTTAATCCACTTCTCATACTCATTCTTTTTGTCAGCAGGTGCATCATCTGTAGGCTTGGCAGGTTCCTTTTCCCATAAAGCTAAATCGAAACCCGTAAGTCTTAGGGCTATTTCAATGTCTTGTCTCCACTTAATATAGTTGGTTCCATTGAGTGTTTTTGAATTGAATTATGGGAGCTAAGAACTGAAATTTTCAAACAAAAGGAAGAAACATTCAAGACCCTACGTACTTTACAACTGAAACAACTCTAACCTTTGTTTGGTTTTCAAGTTTAATCAGTACCAGTACAAAAATATCAAATTACATGAGCAAGGAGTTGAACACATGAAAATCATCCACCTTTGTTTGGAAATTAACTTTCACAGGCTTCATGCAATTCATACTTTTCACTGAGCTATTAGTAATCAAACCAATTAAGGTCAATCACACCTTTGTTTGGGGATGTAACCTCATTGTTATGATTACTGACACAAAGTGATCAACTAGACCTTGAATTTTAGCAGTCCTTGAATCAATGAGACGAGTTTGTTGTTTTCCTTTTCACCCAAAAGCATCTCAAAACATTGATCATGTGATGACTTGCAAGCTTTAAAAATAAAACTTTCAGTCAATAACATACTTAACAAACAAGGTTCTGAAACAAACAATTTTCTAGTTTTTATAAAGATTGGATAATTGGATTTCTGTAGCGAAATACGGTAAACCTTATTGAGGTTGGCCTTATTAAAAATTAGTGAAGTGATATTTGATTTTGTTGGTTGATTAACGTAGTTAATTGTTAATATTGTGCAACTTGGATTCATGAAATCTTTTATTTGTTGTGATTGTGGAACTGTGCTGGAAATATGTGATATATGTGAATGACAAAATGACAATACTCTAGCTAGTATATAGTTTCACTATGTAGTTTGGAATCTAGTGATTCATGCTACTCGAGTTTCATTGAGTGATTTTGGAACTCTATGTTTATCTTCTAGAAGGTACTATAAGAAATATCAGAGTTTAGCAAATGGTGAATTACGAATGGCTTCATCTCGTCATAGGGTGAGTAGGTAGTTTAACACAAAGGTTAGATGCAACCATGAAATATAGTAAAAAAAGTTGTTATTGAACAGTTGGGTTGTTTCTGGTTATGACTCATAAGCAAGGCATGATCGATGAACAAATATTTTTTGACGTCACACGTCGATTCTGGACGTATTTTGGGATTGGGACGTGACGTGACGCTACTTACATTCCAAAATAATCCTCATTAACTGTAATGACCTATTAATTGTTGGATTATGGTCTAACATCCAACAAAAAGAGCAACCTTCAACAAGTAAACAGTAACCATGAAATAGTCAAAAGTAAAACGCATGTGTAAAATCACACACATCTACAAGGCTTTAAACTTGACAAAGCAACATATATTAAAGACAGGAAGAAAGGAAAACCTAGCATAGAAGGTTAAAAAATAATCAATAAATATTTTATAAAATACAAATTCAAGGGTTGCACAAAAGTACAACAAATCAAGAACTAGTCTTTTGTTCACTCGCAGTTTGAGTGCTAAAGATGTTACAGAAAGAAGCAGTTCAACTCCACCCTCTTGCTCCACGCCACTTATCTTGTCCAGTCACTTGCACTGCAAACTTTTGAGCGTCTTTGAAGACAAATCAAATGCAATGGTGCTATCCATGGTGGAAGACTTCTTCTTCTTCATTATAAACATCAGCTCAACCTTTCCGGTCAACTTAGCCCTGCTGTTGAGAGTCAACACCCCGCTGCTCAATTCCCTGCCAAGATTGGAACTGCTAAGTGCACTTGAACTCAAGCTCACTTCAACATCAAATTTTTTGGTAGAAAGCATCCTAGCCTTGCTCTTTGGAATAGCAACTTGCCCGACAATCACACTTTGGTACAAAAACGTGACAATGCCAGCATCAAACTTGTATGGACCAAAATTTGTGTTCTTGACTCTGATTTGCGTTTTGAATTTTGTGTTGAATGAAGGTGTCGCCTGGATAGAATTGAGGTCTTGGACACTGATGTTGCCTAGCCTTACCTTCGGGGTCTTAACTTTCATCATAGTGAGACTCATCATGGTTATGACAATGATCTGAGACACAATGAAAATAACAATGTACATGGTCAATTTGATTCTCTTCCGGCGTTTTAGTTCATCAACAGATTGCAAAGATTCCGCATCACTATTTTTCCAAGTCATTGTAGTTATCTGCTAGATTTTGTTGGTTTCTTTTGTGGGATGAAAGCTTGGAAGTGGAGGGAGTTTGTTCGTGGAAATGATGGAAGAGTAGTGGGTTATATATAAGGATTTAAGATGGAATATGATGTTTAGTGGTACAAGCTTCTACGAGATGCTGAAATGTAACCAAGCACGCGTTTCTATAGGATTTTTGACATGGGTAATGCTAGAGAGAATAAATTTGAAGATAAAATTTGAAAACTAAATGATGTGTTATCAATAGGAACGAGCACGTTTATCAACGCTTAAGTAATAAACCAATAATCAATTTTTATGTCCTTTAGTTTTCAAGAATTTATCTATAAATTTAGTTTCCTTAGCATTACCTTTTTGACATATAGTCAACCTAGACTTACGTCTGTATGTAGGAATAAGTCTTTTATCTGATATAGCTTACAAAGAAAAGGAAAATATAAAAATAAGACGTGAGGTGCATTTCTCTCTAATAAGACTTGGGGAGATCCAATTGTTTGTGTTCTAGGCAAAGTCTTTATAGGTGCTTTCCATTATATTAATCATTTCAATCACATGTTGAACACAATATTAACTTTAATATTATATTAACTTTCTTTAAGCCTTGCTGGATTGTTTTAAGTTTCTATTATATTTAACATTTCAATCACATGCGAACACAATATTAACTTCAATATTAAGTTTATTTGCTGGATTGGTTTAAGGACATCTTTCATTCCTTAATTTGAACACCCATTCCACCGTGTTTCTTAAAGCAATAGAAAAAGGCAAAAGTATTTTTGGCCCATCATTTTTCTCCTGTGCACTCATCCATTTTTTTTTTTTTTTTTTTTTCTGCTCCTGCATTTCTCCATTTTTCTAGTCTTATGATTGAGTAAATTAAAGAATGACTAATGTCTAATGTAGAGGTGAGCTTCAGTTCAAGGGCCTTGATAAGTTCCAATTTTGGCAGTGAACTGAGCATTTGGGTGTTGGCTCTCAATAACACGGCTAAGTTGATCGAAAAGTTTGGACGTACGTTTGTAATGAAGAAGAAGTCTTCAATGCACCATTGCTTTTGATTTGTCATCAAATCCGCTCAAAAGGAAAATAAATAAATAAATTTTTAACGTTTGCCCAACGAAATAGGTGCAAGGCAGGTCGTCGTGCAAACCTACATAATTCCATCGGGCCACAATTTTAATTTCGTCCAAAAAATTTAAAAATTTTGACTCATTTTTCCCCAAAAAAAAAATCAAATTTCCCCTAGATAAAAGTGTTTGCTCGACGAAATATTCTAAAATTTTGTCGATCAAAGGCTATTTCCCATCATTTTTTTCGTGAAAAGTAAATTGGGCTGACATGATTAAGTGACCTTTGCCCGACGACCTTGGTTAGCTTGCCCAACGAAATTTTAGGTTTAGGAACACGTGTCATAATTTTTGGATTTTGGCATTTATGGTTGAGTTTCTTATTTTATTTTATCTTCTGTCTTTAAAACCTCATCAATGAGAACTATTTAAGTATAATTTAAACTAAATTCAAATATAGGATTCTTTTTTTTTTTTAAGAAGAAACTATATTTTATTAGGAAAACTTTAATCGTACAAGACATCTAAGGACATCAAAGATATTAAAAAATAAAATCACATCATAAAATTTTACCAAGACTCAAAACAAAACTCATATAACCCAAAATAACCAAAATCATAAGTTAACCTATAACTCTAAACTTTGACTGCCACCACAAATTAAAATCGTGTCGCCATGAAACTCATCCCATCTCGCCATAACTTATGGAACAATATTCAGGATTTGTGAAATCGAACTTGGTGTGTAACGATTTAGATGCATAATAGCAAACAATAGTCTTGATTTGACTTAGTAGGCGAAAAACACAAGAGTATATTGCAACAACGTGCTTCAAATCTGTGATGAATTGAAAAAAACAAGAAGTTAGAGAAAAAATATCATGAGTGGACTTGGCAGAAAATATCTGAGCATGCCTGAAATTAAATCACCACTAGAGAAATTACAGCAGAAAATATCATGCACCATAAGGGAATATCATTGTCATGCGGGACTTAAAAAAGAATAAAATAAAATAAAAAGAATAAAATCAAAGTTTGTAAACAATAGGGTACCTTAATATATATCCTCCACCTGTCGTTACTCGTTAGGTGATTTGCTTCACAAAAAGTCATCGACCATCTAGAACTAGAAGTCAATAATTCCACCTTCGGCAAAGAACGCGTTTGGCGTCTGCAATAAATTAATTCCTAGACAAACTCCAAACATTATATATAGCACCATACTTTTCCATCATCTCCACAAACAACTCCCTCCACTTCCAAGTTTCGTCGTTGCAAAAATACATCACAATTTAAGAGAAATTTCTTTTCACTTGTGTCACAAGGAGAAGAACATGGCCGAGAAGAACCAACAGGTTTATCCTTTGGCACCAGCAAATGGTTACACAAGAAGCGATGCAGAGTCTTTGGAATCGGCTGATGAGCTGAAACGCAAGAAGAGAATCAAATTGACCATTTATATTGGTATTTTCATTGTGTTTCAGATCATGGTTATAACTGCGATGAGTCTTACTGTCATGAAAGTTAAAACCCCAAAGGTCCGGTTAGGCAACATCAATGTGCAAGACCTCAACTCCGTCCCAGCAACACCTTCATTTGACACTAAATTCACAACACAAATCAGAGTCAAAAACACAAATTTTGGTCCATACAAGTATGATGCAAGCATTGTCACGTTTTTGTACCAAGGCGCGACTGTCGGGCAAGTTTCTATTCCCAAGAGCAAGGCTGGAATGCTTTCCACCAAAAAAATCAATGTCGAGGTGAGCTTGAGTTCAAGTGCATTGAGCAGTACCAACCTTGGCAGTGAAATGACCAACGGGGTGTTAACTCTCAATAGCGCGGCTAAGTTGACGGGAAAAGTTGAATTGATGTTTATAATGAAGAAGAAGAAGTCTTCCACCATGGACTGCACCATGGCATTTGATTTGTCATCGAAGACGCTCAAAAGTTTGCAATGCAAGTGATTAATGACCTGTAGATCAATACTTGTACTTGATTTATTGATTTTTTTCATTCGTTCTCTTTGTGACTTCTTGTATTTTGTTGCAGAACTATATATAAATAGATTTCTCTACTATTTCAAACCAAGCCTGATCTGTTATTTCTTTTTCCTTTTTTCCGTACGATTGAATACAGAATAGATGCTTCTTTTCTCTACCATATTTAGGAATTGCAAAATCAATCGAATACCTGGCCTACTTATTATCAAATTGAGTCCATCACACAATTTTAATAGAATTTTGATAGTGATGCACTGTCACATTTGAAATGTCATCAAAGATAGTCCAGATTAAGTTTAGAAGGGTCTGGGTTTCAGTACTAAGACAAGGGTGAACCTCGATCGGCTAATGAGGATGGGCGATGATGGTGTGATACTCCGGCGAGTTGTGTGGTGGTGGTCCAGTATCTCTGCACTTACAAAGAGAGAGAGACAAGTGAGAGAGTTAAGGGAAAATTCCGATGTTAGTTTGGTGAAGCTCGCCAGATGAGAAAGGGGGCTGATTACCTAGGCCCCGGTAGTTACAGAGGGAGGAGAGAGTTAGAGTGAGAGGGACGAAGAGAGTTCTAGAGTCTTCAGGAATGGAGAAGGAAGACATGTGGAAAGAGATGAGATGAGAGGTTGGTTGAGTTGTGGGCCCCATGGGTCAAAAAAATTTATTAAAATAATTAAAATATCTAAATAAAGGAATTGGGTCATGATAATGGATGTTGGTTTATATGTGATGATAATGTGATTTTCATACAGAATAAGGCAACCAGTGTGATACTCTACCAAGGAATGAGTGATGGGGATCTCTTCACCATATCTATGATAGTGTTTTCAAGATCAAGGTTTGTTAATGGAATGGAACAAGATGTAAAAGCTAGTTTTGTGGGAAGGATGATGAAGACGGCAATTTGGCACAAGAGACTAAGACATCCAACCGAGGAGATATTGACAGCAATGTTGAAAGCAGCAAGAATACCAGTTAGTATAGATTCTTCTCAGTCACTATGTACTTCATGTATTCCGAGTAAAATGTGTAGGCAATCATTTCCTGTAAAACAAAGTAGTGCTACCTTTATGTTTGAAAAAAATACATTCAGATGTATGGGGGCCTTCTCCAAATATGTTAATTGAAGGATATAGATATTACATCATTTTTATTGATGAGTATTCAAGGTTCTTGTGGATATTTCCTTTGGTTACTAAATCTAAAGCAGCTTCTGCATTTATAAAATTCCATGCTTTTGTCTCAAATCAATTCAATACTAAGATTAAATGTTTGCAAACTGATGGAGGAAGAAAATATATGAGTAGAGTGTTTATAAATTTTCTGGAATCAAAAGGGATTCTTCATAGAATATCATGTCCATATACTCCTCAACACAATGGCATTTCTAAAAGGAAACACGGGCATTTGGTATAAACAACTTTGACCTTAATGTCTGAAGCAAATTTATCTTCTTCCTTCTAGTTTCATGCTTACTCATATGCAATTTTTCTAATTAATAGAATGCCAAGCAAAGTATTACAAATGAAGTCTCCATATCAAGTGTTGTTTGATAAAGTTCCTGATATTCAGAATTTAAAAGTGTTTGGGACAACAGTGTATCCATTTCTTAGGCCCTATAATGCACAAAAGCTGCAAGCAAGATCTACTCAATGTGTTTCTTGGTTATGCTTTGGGATACAAAGGAGTTATATGATATAACATTGGGACAGGGAAATTGGTTTTATCAATGCATGTAATTCATGATGAGTCAGTGTTTCCCTAAGTTCAGTACAAATTCACTAGTTCTACGTAATAATCATAGACTTGTTGTGATTCAGGTTCCTATTCAAAATATTACAGAAAATCAAGTTACTCATAGGGAAAACAATAGTGAGGCTGCACATGATATGTCAATCTCTATGTCTGAACATAGTGCTAACTCTGCTAGAAGATCACTCTCTGGAATCAACATTTGTCTCAGAACATTCATCACTTTTACAGGGTTCTTCATCAACTCGAGATTCCCATCTCCTCACTCCTAGTTCCCTTGGTGTATCACAAATTTTGCCTGTCCACAATGACACATAACTCAAGGTAATTCTTTCTCTCTCATCCCCTATATTATCCAATCCTGGTGAATCAAGTAATGTTTCTTTTCATCCAATGATCACTAGATTGAAGAGTGGTACCATACCACAAAGAAGTTAAAAAGGATATTTGACTGTATTATTTGAACTTTAGTCACTTCAATTAACTGAAGATGCATACTTTGGTGGAGGTTTATCATTTTTTGTTGTTAATAGTGATGTTGCTGAACCATCTACATTCAGAAAAGTTGCTATAATACCATATTAGCAAAGTGCAATGCAAGAAGAGTATGACTCTCTTAGGGCTTAAGGAACTAATAGGTCCATTATTGGCAGCAAATGGGTATACAAAATAAAAAAGAATCTAGATAGTACTGTTTCAAGGTATAAGGCAAAGGTTAGTGGCACAAGGGTTTTCCTAAGAGCAAGGTGTTGACTATTCAGAAACTTTTAGTCCAATAGTGAGGCATACCATAGTTAGAATTGTCTTGGCATTAGTTGCAACCAATAATTGGGACTTGAGACAACTAAATATTAAAAATGCATTCTTGCATGGTGAATTGCAAGAAGACATCTACATGAAACAACCTCAAGGTTTTGTGGATTTGACGAAGCCAACATATGTCTGCAAACTAATTAAATTCCTATATGGACTTAAGCAAGCCCCAAGGGCTTAGAACTCCAAGTTCACAAGCTATCTACCTGCAATGGGATTTCAGGCTTTAACCTCTGATTCCAATTTATTTGTCAAATAATGTGAAAGTGATATTGGCATATTACTTCTCTATGTAGATGACATTATTGTTACTGGTTCTAATTCTAGTAAAGTTCAAAGGGTTATCACAGAGCTGTATGAGGTATTTGAGCTCAAAGATATGGGTAGGTTAACATATTTTCTTGGTCTGCAAGTCAATTACAAGCAGAATAAGGATATTTGTGTCAATCAGTACAAGTATATTAAAGATCTTCTTCACAACGCTAGTATGGACTCATGTAGACCAGTATCAACACCATGTAAGCTTCATAATCCTTTGTTTCTTATTGAAGAAAATGCATTGTCAGATCCAAGTTCATAGAGGAGCATTGTTGGATCATTGCAATATCTAACCTTTACAAGGCCATATATTGCATATGCAATACTGAGATACATTTTGGGCAGTTAAAAGAATGTTAAGGTTTTTAAAAGGAACTATGCAACATGGAATCACTTTTTCAGCTAATACAGAAGTTGGAATTGCTGCATTTAGTGATGCAAATTGGGTTGCAGACTTGAATACAAGGAGATCTGTCACTGGATATGTAGCTTACATTGGAAATAATCCAATTTCATGGCAATCAAAGAAACATGATTCAGTGTCAAGAAGCTCTATAGAAGCTGAGTATAATGCCTTAGCTCACACAGCTGTTGATATGGCTTGGATAAGAAATATTTTGAAAAATATGGCAGCGGTGTTACATTTTCCCCTTGCGATATACTATGATAATAAATCTGCCATTACTCTTAATGCAAATCCAGTGTTTCACTCAAGAAGTAAGCACCTGGACACATATTATCATTTTGTAAAAAAAAAAGAGTCCAAAAAGGAGATCTTCAAGTTCAATACCTGCCAACTGAGGATCAAACTGCTGATATATTAACTAAGGGACTCCATAGTCCATCATTTCTCAAGCATTCTTTCAATCTCAAACTCGGGAACCCAGTTGAGATTAAGGGGGGATGTTGACTGATATACACAGTAATGATACACATCAGCAAGGTTGTGGTTAGCTGACACATCAGCAAGGTTGTTAAACAATTAGGATTGTAGGAAGTTAAGGATGGTTGTTAGTTTGTTATTAGCTTACTATTGAAGCTAGGCAACTTGTATAAAGAGCAAACACTTCTCTGTAATTCGATCCATTCTGTGTAATGCAAACTTTCATTCAGTTTTCTCTCTATCTCTTTCTCTTTTAATTCTTCTGCAATAGTTCTTCATTCAATTCTTTTTCTTCGATTCATAGATTAGTGTTAATACAAATTTCACAAATTTGATTCACTGATGAATTTCATCCTCGAGCTCTTTCCACAATGTCTTCTAGACCTTATTAATGCTTAATTTCAACTTCTATGACTCTAGCCTCCACAAACTTTGTTCTAGAAATTATATTCGACAGCTGATGTGCGACCACTCTTTCCTGAACCCCATCGCCACCATTCACTTCACGATCTTATGGAGGTTGTTGACATAACTAGAAGGAATTATGTCAACCATGATGTCATATACGCTAATGGACTGAGCATTTGAGATTTGGTCGTGCTTGCAACCATTAATGACCTCTTCTTTTTTGTCGCAGAGAAAGATAGGAGAGAGGGAGGAGAAAAGATGGGAGAGAGTGAAGAGAAAGATGTGAGAGAAAGTCGTTGGTTGTAGATAAGAACAGAGAAAGGTGAAGAGAAAAGGCAATCAATAAATTAAAGTGAGAAAAGGATAGAATAGCTATTTTCTAATAACCTAAACCCATCACCAAAGGCAAATTCGAATCATATTATTGTTCGTCCATTGTGATGCTAAGCCCACCCCCTCCCTTAGTGTAGAGAATATTGTTTGTTAAATAAAACTAACCTAAACTCATGTGGCATGCTTCATTTACCTGTGTATAATTATTATAAATAATTTAATGATATATTCAAAACCAAAATTGATAGTTTGATTTCTGGCTAATTAGTAAAAATTTATTTGACTTTTGGCTAAATAACCTTTTTTTTATCCATGTGTAAGGTATGTCACATAGAAGACTTCTTCCTAAAACCTTTGTAAGCTGTCACATAAAATACTTCTTCCTAAAACCGTCTATATTGACAATAAGTCTATACACTATACATGCGTTTGGTTACATTATAGCCATTTCGTTCATATACCACAAAACATCATATTTCACCTTAAACCCTTATATATAACCCCACAAACAAACTCCTTCCACTTACAAGCTTTCATCCCACATAAAAAGAAACCAACAAAAGCTAGCAGATAACTTTTGTTTCAAGTTTCAACTTTCAACTTTCATATCAAAAATTGAGAAAGATGCTAATATGGCTGGGAAAAATAATGATGCCAAATCTTTGCAATCTACTGATGAGCTCAAGTGCCAGAAGATAATCAAATTAGCTACGTACATTGGTATTTTCATTGTGTTTCAGATCATCGCCATAACAGGAATTAGTCTCACTATAATGAAAGTTAAGACCCCAAAGGTCGAGCTAAGCAACATCAATGTCCAAGCCCTCAACTCCGTCCCAGCAACATCTTCATTCGACACTAAATTCACAACCCAAATCAGAGTCAAGAACACAAATTGGGGTCCATACAAGTTTAATGCAGGCACTGTCACGTTTTTGTACCAATGAGCGGCTGTCAGGCAAGTTTTTATTCCTAAGAGCAAGGCTGGAATGCTTTCCACCGAAAAGATTGATGTTGAGGTGAGTTTGAATTTGAATGCTTTGCCAAGCCGTTCCGCTTTTGGAACTAAATTGAGCAGATGGGTTCTTACACTGAGCAGCCAAGCTATACTGACTGGAAAAGTAGAACTGATGTTTATCATGAAGAAAAAGAAATCTGCCACCATAGACCACACCATGACATTTGATTTGTCAGCAAAGACGGTCCAAACTTTACACTGCCCAAGAGGAAGAATTACGGTAAAGATGAGCTCCAGGCGTAAAACAGAAAGTTTGGATTAGTTCTAAATCTCAGATTGATTGAGGGATGAAAATCAGTTGCTTAGGTTAGGACTCCCATTCAATTCAATCTCTCAACAGGGAGATCAGAAAAGTTTAATAGTGGTGCAGGAGGATTTAAATTGCGAGTGAACTAGACAAGTTCTTGAATTTTTATTTTTTGTGCAATATATGACTTTGTATTTTATATGATATTTATTCATTCTTTTAACTAGTTATATGCAAAAAAAATAAAAAAAAAAAAAAAAAAAATTTGTCTCGCGTTTATATATGGGCCAAGTGAAAATTTGGGTCAAGCAACTATGAAGCTAATTTGGGTCAAAATATTTTTGTATATACCCTGGAAACTGTAGAAGCTTGGACGATACATTGATCAGAAAACAAAGTGAACAATTCTGACAAAACTATACCATCTAATGTCTTAGCCAATTGACTTGAATAACTATTGCGTACCAATCAAATTATTGGTACTATGTGACTAGAAGTACATAACTAAGGTTATCCTTTTCCCTTTTTTTTTACATCTTTTTTGATACAAAGAATCAAAAATGTATTTTAAGTTTTCATTTTCCACAACTTGCATTTACGATCCAAACTAATACTTATGTAATGAAACACAATAATTTATACTTCAACGTTGAAATTACCGAAAGAAAAAAAAAATCTTATTGTTTCGTCTAATCTTCTGATGAAGCCTAAACCATCAGCCTGATAGGAGCATATTTAGGCGACTTACTTAGCTTATTTTCGTGCATTTATATTGTTAATTCCTAGTTGTTTTAGTAGTTTAAGCTATTTTCGTGTGTTTTTAGGATCATATGGCTAAGGAAGCAAAAAGATGCATTTTGGAGCATTTTGGAGCAAAATTGGACTTGGAATGGATAGCTTATGTTTGGAGCCAAGGTGTTGGACAAAATTGAGGCACTTTAGGACACAAAACCAAGGCCCTAGCCCAATTACATAGCCCTTGCCGTGCCTTAATCATTTTTCCCTTCCCTTGCTGTGCAAGAGGGAGTATTTTAGCCACATTCCATACACTAATTAATTCAACCATTCAGCCACATATTCACCCATCCTCTCTAATCCGTGCATTCCCTTTGCATTTCCAGGTTGTCCACTTCATCATTGCACCACATTTTAGCCACCATGACATTATTCATCATCATTCACCCTAGCTTGCAGCCACATGCTTTCCCATTCTTTAAATCAGCCACATGCATCACAAAACAGCCTTTGCCGTGCACATGCATTCCCCTTTTGCAATTCCAGCTTTCCACTAACAAATCTAGCTGTCACTCACATGCATTTCCTTCATTATTTCAGCCACATATTCTCCCAATCTCCCTATAAAACCATGCATTCCCTCACCAACAAAGGAGAGCCGTGAAAAACACTACCATTTCATACACATTCCAGCACCATTAATCCCTTTGTGTCGTGCCTTCCTCCACAATTCCCATTTTTCACCACAGAAATTCAATCACAAAACAACACAAAGCAGCAATCCTTTGCCGTGGTTTTCCTTCCATTTTCTGCAGTTTTTCTCCTCCATTGCAGCCACTCCAACCACTCCCCATCCCTCCAAAACACTTCACACCACCCCAAAACCTATCCTTAGACCTTGTGCCGCAACAAAGAGGAAGAGAAGAGGGCCTAAACGTTCATACAATTCAAGTTTGAGTTGTTGGAATGTTTAGGTGTTTCTTTGATTTCAATGTTTAATTTCAATTCTCTTTGTCTTGTACGTA
Organism: Pyrus communis; assembly: GCF_041283825.1. Classification (NCBI taxonomy): domain Eukaryota; kingdom Viridiplantae; phylum Streptophyta; class Magnoliopsida; order Rosales; family Rosaceae; genus Pyrus; species Pyrus communis. The sequence goes on from NC_142578.1 coordinate 10,483,047, forward strand.
TGAGGAACTAAACCCCCTTTAGCTAGGGGGTGATTCGAAACCATGTTTATGCTTGCAATATGAATTGATTACCTTTGGTTGGAATTTCATAAGTTGTGGATTCAATTTGTTTAACCGTTTGATTGATAACTTATTTATGTATGTTTATTGAGAGTGCACGCTTAATTTTCATGCATGAATATGACGCTAGAATATAAGTGAGTTTCACCTAATAGTTATGAACTTATATTCACAAGTAGTGGAGGTTGCTTATAAACAATCGCGTTAAATGAATTCTTGGCAAGAGTATCATGCTTTTCATAGTTACAAATGCCTTGTCGATGCTTATGATTTCCAAAGAACGTAATGATTCTAACTTGTATCTTTATCATGTTGTTCATATAGAGAACTTGTTAGGAATAATTTGATTGCGATGCATATTCATCCAATTCAATGATTCTAGGGAAATCTGAAGGTTAATTTAAGCGGACCTAATTAACTTGGAGCGTCGAGGTTCATAACTTATCGAAAGACCAACTGAAAATCAATCTTGTATGCAAGTGTAACATGTGTGGAGAAGAACCTTCTAGCTAGCATTCCATCCATATTTTCATCACATTCATATTCTGCCTTTAATTACAATTTATGCATTTTAGTTAATTTCGTCAAAAACTCAATCCCCCCCCCCCCCATATTTTGTTAAGTCTTAGTCATTTGATTTGTTTTAGTGTTTTAAGTGTTTAGTTTTGCATTCTTTGAGTTTAGTTTAGTGTTTTAAACTTTATTTTACGTTTTTGAGTCAGTTTCCAAGTGATTTTGCAATCCCTCCTAATCCCCGGTTAAGAACGATCCCTACTTATACATATACTACAATTGTCACAAGAGGGTTTAATTTGTGTGTCACATAAGTTTCGCATCACAGCCCCGTAAACCAAGAAGTAGAAGGTTGAATATAGAGATTTTAGAGAGAGAAGTTGAGAGAAATTGAAGAGAAAGAGAGGGAGAATAGTTTTTTCTGATTTTCTTACATAATGAGGAAGTTATTACACTATGAGAGTATTTATACAAGAACCTTTATAGTTGCATATTCTAACAACTATAACTAACTCTCCTAATCTTATTACAAGTGTCACAATCATATTTCATACGAGTTGTACATTATCTCTATCATCCCCCCTTAAACGCATAAGTGGTGGAAGAACCAAGCATGAGATTGTTGTAGTGAGTTCAAAACCATGGAGCACTGAGACCCTTGGTAAGAATGTATGCGAACTCTTCCCGAGAAGATACAAATTGCACAAACAACTTCATCTGAGCAATCCTTTCATGAACAAAGTGAACATCGATTTCAATATTTTTGGTTTTTTGATGTTGAATTGGATTATAAGAGAGAGCTATGGCTGACAGATTATCACAGAAGAGCACAGGAGCACAAGGCATTTGAATATTCAAGAAAGCCAAGAGTTGTTGAATCCAATCAAGTTCAGCTACAGTGGATGACATAGCCCGATACTCTACCTTTGTCGATGACCGTGAAACAGTTTGTTGTTTCTTGGAGGACCAAGATATTGGATTTGATCCCAAGAAAACAATTAACCCTGTTGTAGACCTTTTGTCATTTGGGTCATCTGCCCAATTTGCATCACTAAATGCCTTTAAACATACCTCACCAGCAGAATATGTAATCCCAGAAGACATTGTTCCTTTCAAATATCGTACAATGCATTTGACATCAGTGTAGTGAGATAACATAGGTTTTTTGCATAAACTCACATACTTGATGCAATGAAAAAGCAATGTCTAGGCGAGTAAAGGTGAGGTATTGCAAAGCACCAACTATATTTTTGTATGCACTAGGATTTGGATATGAAACTCTATCCCTCAGTAATCGATTATAGGGCAAACATGGAGTGTCACAAGGTTTGTAGTCACTCATTTCTATCTTGTACAACAAATCTTGGATGTACTTGGTTTGTGGTAAAAACAAACCAGTAGTTGTTTGAGATATTTGAATGCCCAAAAAATAATGGAGTGTACCCAAATCTTTAATATCAAACTCATTAGTAAGAGAATGAATGACATGTTGTATAGCAACTGTAGCACTCCCAGTTACGATTATGTCATCAACATATACAAGTAAAAGCACTATCTCATAACCAACATGCTTCACAAAGAGAGAGGAAGCTGAATATGTAGATTGAAAACCCAGAGAAGGAAGTAATGTTGTGAATCTTTCATTCCAAGCCCTTGGGGCTTACTTTAAGCCATACAAAGACTTATGTAACTTACAAACTAAATGAGGGTACTTGGGGTTTTCAAATCCAGGTGGTTGTGCCATGCAGACTTCTTCCTGCAAGATTCCATACAGAAATGCATTTTTAACATCAAGCTACCTTAAAGGATAATTGAATTGAGTAGCTAATGCTAAAACTAATCTCACTCTTGTAGGTTTAACAACAAGACTGAATGTTTCTCCATAGTCCAATCCTATCTCTTGACTAAACCCATTTACAACTAATATAGCTTTGCGCCTTGCAACTGAACCACCTGAATTCTTTTTTATCTTAAGAATCCATTTACATCCCACTAAGTTCTTCCAAGATAGAAGGGATACAAGAGACCAAGTACCTTGAGAATGAAGGGCATCAATCCCTTCCTTCATAGTAGTTAACCACATAGATGATTTCATAGCAGATTTATATGTAACTGGTTCAATGAGAGACATATCAACCTCACCAGATGTCCCTAGAGCACTCAAGAAAGCTTTATGTTTGATTATAAGACTTTTACTTATGGTTTGCATCGGATGCATATTTAATGGTGCAACAAGTAACATAACTTGCAAACATTCTAGACTAAACTCAGGATCCACAAGGAGTTGAAAATTTTCACTTGTTGCAATAGTAATGGACTATGACATATGTGATGATGAGGATGGTGGTGATGAACAATGTTTGAGGCATGAACAATAGGACTAGGAATAGGTGCACTAAAGTTTGAAGCTTGAATAATAGGATTTGAGGATGGTGTATGGGGAGGAGAGACAGGCAACACCAATATATTATTAGTATTGGGAATTGGTGTGATGCATGGTTGTTGAGTATAAACAGATTGAGCACTGCTTTGTTTTGACAACTGAAGTAAACTGAGATAAGGAAACTCAGTTTCATCAAATACAACATATCTAGAGACAAAAAAAAATTCCTTTTTAACACTTCATAACAGATGTAACCCTTATATTTGGAAGCATACCCTAGAAAAACACACTTCGTTGTGTTAGTTTAAAGTTTGGTTGTGTTCTATGACCTAAGTAAAGGATAGCAAGAACAATCAATACCCTTAGGTGAGTCATGACAGGTTTATGCCCATATAATGCTTGAAAATATGATTGATTGTGTAACACTGGTGTTCGCATCCTATTTATTAAGTAAATGGCTGCTTGGCAAGCAAAGGTCCAAAATTGAAATGGAAGTTTGGCATATTGTAACAATGTAACAGTAGTTTCAACAACATGTCTATGCTTCCTCTCAGCTAACCTATATTGTTCAGGTGTATAAAGACAAGATTTGTGTTGTACAATACCCTTGGATTGAAGAAAGTTTGTAATTTATGACTCATGTATTCACCCCTATCACTTTGTAAGGTTTTCACAGAAGTAGAGAACTGAGTGGATACAAAGGCACAAAATGTAACAAAAACATCATAAAAGTATAACTTGTTGTATAAAGGAAACAACCAACAAAACTAGGTACACTCATCAATGAGAGTAACATAGTATTTATAACCATCAATTGATTTACATGGTGCAGGACCCAAATGTCACTATGTACAGTATCAAATGGTATGACAGACTTGGTATGAGTGGATTGAAATGGTAACTTTGTAAACTTTCCCTCTAGATAGCTTTGACACACATTAAAGACTGTGTCTCTATTACATGTAATGTTTGCTTACTTAGTAATGAACCTATATGGTTGGTTGGATGTCTTAACCTAGTATGCCATAAGCTGGAACCAACAAGTTGTCCAAGATAAGCAACAGCTGAAGATTTGGAAGGTTGGTATATAAGTGAACTAGTAGCAAGTGAGTGGATGAGATAGAGTCCATTATTGCAGGGTCCCTTGTACAGAATTCTCCATGTGGTCTTCTCCTGAATCCAAAAACAAAATGCATCAAAGATTAGCCAGCAATTCTTATCCAAACAAATCCTATGAACTGACAATAAATTTATGTCAGTTTAGGAACATAAAGGATGGAATTCAATTTGATAGGATTGACAGGAGTTGTAAGTATGGAACTGCCAATATGAGAAACTCTCAAAACTTCACCATTAGTAGTTTGAACAACTTCATTGTTGGAATATGGAGAAGCTGTTGGAAATGTGCCCTCAAGCTAATCATATGATGACACTTTACAGACATTTCACATGTTAAACTAATCTAGTTTAAAATAAAGGGCAAAGATTATTGTTTAAAGTCGTCTCATATAAATGTTATATGCTTAAACGATAAGTCCAAGGAATATGTAATTGGGAGAATATGATCTAAAGAAGTTAGATTCATGAGACCATTCTCATTCGTATACATATCCTAAACGTTCCTGATCATAGGATTGCCAATTGGGCATTAACAGTCCGTTAAGATCAGTACGTGTTATGTATTCTCTTAGAGAGAGTGACTGGTCTCAAGTCATTGGTGTGACTAACACCAAGACAAGCATATAGGTGCTCAATAGAGAATGAGTCCATTGAACGCGATCACCAAGGAGTTTTCATACTCATGTCACATGAGAACTCATGGTTGGGATAATGCAAAGTAGTCATTTGACTTGAGGCATCATAGTTGGCTTATGATTAGGTCCTTGATCTTTGACTATGTCAAAGTCACTCTGTCAGAGGGTGTCCACAACATAGTTGGGGTTAAGCCACTTAGCCATGGAGGCAAGTGAATGCATAACAAGGGGTCTCTAACCTTCAAACCGTTTGAGGGAGAATTCTCTATGATATGAGTAAGAATCTCTAGCCAGAGTTTGAATGAGATTTAGGAAGTCGTTCCAAATCACATTCAAGGTAATCATATAAGTAAAAGAATCACATTGGATAGTAGACATGAATAAAATCAAACCAAACAATGTAGTCAAGAGTATTGTATTCAAGAAAGACCGTATTGCATTGTAATCCCAAACCGAATAGGTTCTCCACCTCTTCTTATTAGCTTGGGTAACCATGACATACTGCTAGGTGTCACTCATGGTTTATGGAAGCCCTAAAGGTGTATAATCACTAAATGGAGAATTGAAAGTAAGTTTCAATTCACAATCGATTTAAAGAGTTCTAATGGCCCACTACCTCGCTAAAAAGAACCTAATGGATCGTACACTATGTAAGGTAGACATTGAAGAAACAATGGAGATGAGTAAGGATAATTAAATGGTTTAATTATTTATGGCTAAGATTAATTAATATGTTAATTAATCAAATGAATAAGTTTGTTTTAGCTTTTGAGTAGTTTCAAACCTCAAGGCCCATTGGGCTTAGAACCACCAAGCCCATTAACTTAAGTTGTATGACAACTTAATGACTAAATACTCAAAAGGGCCCAAACAGCCCAAAGCCTTTAGAAGGCCGACCATATCATGAATGAAAATTTTTTGGTTCTTTTTGTCACTTAAGTGAAGTGACTATATAAAGGACTTTATAGCCAACATTCATTAGGGTTCTCTCTTGAGGAAATTGGAGAGAACAAAGCTCTGTTTTTCTCTCTAGGAGGCCGGCCCCCTTGGAGGGGATTTACTAGTATCAATCTTCCTCCAAGGTCACACATCTCTTCTTTAAGTCCTTCATTGGTGTGGAAACTTAGAGGTTCCCTTTCTTGGGAACTTGGAGAATCCATTCAACTATCCTCCTCCAAGAAAACCATGGAGCTAAGAAGTAAGAAATGAAGGCCCTCTCTCTTGGGTGATTAGCCTTTGCTTGTGCAAAGAGATGCTTCAGAGGTATAAAAGTTTCTCAACTCTTTTCTTTAAGATTTGAGTTGAGTCTTGGTTCACCACAACTACTAGACCTTGAATTTCATGGGTAAAGTTTTGTTTTTTGAGTGCATACAAGCATGTTCCGCCTTTAATTATTAATTGCATGCATAGATGTTGCTCAAATGAACTTGTTTTCACAAATTTTTCCTTCAGAAGCTAGTAACAAGTTGCTAAGATCAGCTGTTGTTATATGGTTAATAGCTCCTAAATCTGTCAACCATACTTGTGGTGACCGAGAAGTAGATACTACAATCCCCATTTGTGAATTCTAAGATGATGGAGAAAAGACAATATTCATTGCTTGCATTGAATGAGGTCGAGAACCATTCATCGAATGAGGAGCATTATATGAATATCCCTCCATTGAAGCACCTGCCCTTTGAGAAAATGAGGTCCCATATAAGAAGGCCCTTTTTCATTGTAAAAGAAATACTAGGTGGTATGATTGAATTTGCCATAGATTTGGCATTGTTGTCTTTTAGAAGACTTATTGAAACAATAAGGTGTAATGTGACCTTTAATATTGCATAATTGACAAATCTGCAATGAAGGTGCTAAAGGACTCCCAAATTGATTTGAAGATTGAATTTGCCATTTCCTTTGTCTTTGTTGTGATAAGGCTTGAATCCTCCAGATACAATAAATGGCTGACCACCAGTATGATGCTATGATTGACCACCACCAGAGTTATATGACTGAGGTGGCATGTTAGATCCTTTGTTTATGGCTGGAAAATTATTGGTAACCATGGTAGATAGAAAAGGAACAATAGATTGACTGTCTACAATTGCTTCATCAGCAAGTAATTGAGACCTGAATTCTTTGATGGCCATGACACTTTCTCTGCCTTTAACAACAGTTCTGAATGTATTATAGTTTGGAGGTATGTCATTAAGAGCTGAGATAACAATATCTTCATTAGCAAGAAATCCACCAGCAGCAGACAAATAATCTCTAGCTTCTTTAATTTTCTGCAAATACTGAGTCACAGAGTCTGAACCCTTCTTAATGGTTTGAAGAATAGACTTCATCTAAAAAATACTGGTCTTTTGAAATAGTGGAAATTTTTTCCTTAAGTCTAGTCCACAAATCCCTGGAACTAGAACTACAAATTGCATATGACATAGCTATTGGGGACAATGTTGTAGTAATTAGCTGCATAAGTACATGCTCATGTACTTTCCAAATAGTATATTCATCTGTGTCTGTAATAGATGATGAATTAGCATAATTAACTCCAGATTCACCAGAGTTAGATGTAATTCGAGTAGGACAAGGTGTTAAGCCATAAACAAACCTTATAATACCATTACTTTCTAGCAGTAATTGCATTTGAAAATGCCAATTGAGATAATTCAAATCATCAAGGTTAACATTGACAGATGTTGAAATTGTAGAAATTAGGGCAGTAATTGGTGACTGAACTAGCTCAAGTTGAGAAACATAAACTATTTTTGTAGAAATTGAATCAAGAAACTAGTAGAGAGAAAGATCAAGAACCGTGATTGTAAGAGCAGTGAGCAAGATAAACAAATACCCTAAAACCCTAGAATTTTGCAAAAGAAAACTTATCAGAGCACGTCGGAAAAGATTAAAGCTCACCAGAATACGATCAAAGAAGACGAAGAGCGAAAGCCGATTAAGGATCGAGAGATGCGTCAGCAACAATGACAATTGATACCATGTAAACAAAGAACTAGAAGGTTGAATACAGAGATTTTAAATAGAGAAGTCGAGAGAAATTGAAGAGAGAGAGAATAGTTTTTTTGATTTTCTTACATAATGAGAAAGTTATTACATTGAGAGTATTTATACTAGAACCTTTATAGTTACATATTTTAACAACTATAACTAACTCTCCTAATCTTATTACAAGTGTCACAATCCTATTTCATACAAGTTGTACATTATCTCTATCATAACCATTTGAACCATCTTAAGGTTCAGAGATAAGGGTGATTGTAAAACGATGCTAAAAAAATGGATCTAAGAAGTGACTAGCTACCTTAATTAATCCATATTTGTGAGAAAAAAAGGGGTAGGCGCTTGGGCAGGTTAAGTGAGCTAGGGGAGCCGGTCAGAATGTGATTTTTTCTTCTTTTTCTTTTTTTTAAAGTGATTGAAATAATCAGTTTTTTCTTAGGATTTCTTTTTCTCTCCACATGTCTTCTCTCTTTGTCTCTCCTTAATTCTTTTTCTTTTCTATGGAGTAAAAAATAATCAAGAAAATTATGAAGGTGACACGTGGACTTTTCGGTTAAAAGGACAAAATTACCCTCAAGGCACACCGGGATTCCCACACGCATGGAATGGACAATAACGGCTCAATCAAGGAAGAGTCAAAGGCGATCAAAATGGTATTTATTTAAATCCCTCTAATCATATCCTTATTCAAAAGGTAACTCCCAAAACTTCCTATTTAATTTGGGATTAATTACCATGTTAATTGCAAGATATTATTTCACATAATATCTTGCAATTATTCTCCAATTACACTATATATGGCCGACCACTATTCTCCAAATAGGGCCGACCACTCCCCTATAATTAGCCCTATTATCCCACTAAAAAGCTAAGTCATTTGCTACCCATAAACTCCTAAACACATTATTTTTAGAATTCTAACTTTGGCATCGGAGATTCTTCGCCCAAAGCTCCCCCCCCAACACAAATTCATCGCGGGCGCGCGAGGCTTTTGGCCTTCATCTTAGGTGTTATTGTTTTGCAGGTGCATTTTCGTCAAAAGAGAAGATGGCAGAAATTTGCATCCATAAATTGGTGCTTTCATTGAGAGTTTGATTCATATGCTCGAAGAAGACTCTCGCATTCAAAGTTTCTCATTTCTCTTTACTTTGTAAATTTTTCGTACTTTCTTATTCCTATAGTTTTTTAATTCTTTGAATAGAGGTAAGGGAAAAATACAATGACGGGAAATTCGGAAACCACGATGAACAGAACTTCCTACGTTCAAAGATTCGAATCAAGTGATTGAGGATGAGATGTAGCCTCACCACGATGATCCACGAGGCTCAACATGATGGCAAGAAGAGCAACTTTGCCACCAAAGAGCACCACCAACAAGGCAACCACACGGACCACCGTGGCAGTAGGGAGTGGGCCAGAGCAGGGAGCAACTATGCTAGCAACCTAGTAGGCAACCTAAGCATCCCACACAGCAAGGCAGCCGATCCAGACCCGTCATGAACCAGCCCAAGCCGCTGCCCCACAAGTGGCTCGACACACTTTCGTGGCCCAACTTGTTCTCGTGGCCCACTTGGCGATCCCGACCTATCCAAGTTTGATTTAATTATCTTGGCTTCAGATTTCTGGATCGACAATTGAATCGGGGGCATTTTCACCCTGAGTTTCTGCGGGATTGACCTATCCTGGCTCAAATTTTGCACCTGGAGTCAACTACACTTTTGAGAAACCTACCATCTAAGCTCTTCCATCCCATATGGCAAACAACATTTGTCTCGACAAGCCATAGAGTTGATAAACGCCCTCACGCAGCAGACGACCTTGGTGAATCAGCTTTTGCAGCATACCAAGATCCAGTATGCCCCAAATGAGGTGTCCCGAAGCAGAATAAAGGCAGACGACAAACCTCTTCAATAGCATCCTAGCAAGCAGCCCCTCAACTAGCCACAAATCAAGCATTCTGGCAATTTACACTCCTTCTTGGGTCCTCAGGATAGCGTATACTCTTGTCTTAGTGCGCGGATGAGCGTTCACTCTCGACTAAGCTTATGGACAAGCATACATTCATACTTGAGGCCACACTCCAATTATCAATATAGACAACCTTCCAGGTGAAGTGCTCATTCGCACCTAGGCCCGCAATGAGCATTCTCCACCTCACACCGGAGTATGTAGCATGACAGACTGAAAGAAGGGATCACTCAATCCGGCTCAAGTTCAATCGCTAGCCTGTAAGTGACCCGCTCACTTATTAGGAACATGCCACATACACTGCAGTTGTGGCATAGATGAGTTGAGCAAAGGGAAAAGTGGCCTAGACCAACTGATCATGATCGGGGGTAACCAAAAGTTCCACTGCTCCAACAGAGGCAAATTCAGGAAGAAGTTAAAAGGTTCCTGACTGAATGATTACGTAATTTCCAACATAATGAGGCTAATAACGAGGTGCTTCAATGAAACATGACCACCATAAGTGAGTCACCATTCATAGATAAGATCGAGCAGACAGATCCACCTCGCGGGTTCATTATGGCTCACTTCACTCCATACAAGGGAGACGAAGATTCAAATCAACATCTCAAGCATTACCGTAGTACCATGATCTTCTACAAGAACAATGACACACTTAAGTGAAATTTTTTTACCACAACTCTACAAAGTAAGGCACAAGACTGGTTCCACACCCTGCTGCCATGATTAATTTAGAGTTTCAATGAACTTTCCTTAGTTTTCATTAAAGACCATTCATCTAACCGTTCAATCAAAAGGACATCCGATAATCTCTTCAGCATCGTAAAACACTCGAGGGAGATAATTCGCAACTATGTCAAGAGGTTCAAAAGTGGATAAGGCCAAGATTGTTGGCTACAATGAAGGTATAGCAACAGCCGCATTCAGAAATAGGCTTCTCACCAAGCACCCTTTCTTCGGAAAATTGATCATGGGAGAATAACTGACCCTGGTAGCTTCCTATGCTTTGGCGAAAAAGCAAGCAATATCAGACGAGGCCAAGCAATCTAGCAAAAATGAGTGAAAAAAAAACGCATGGAATGTTCCCTAATTAGAAAAGACTCAACGCTCGAAACATTCACCAAGTTCATAATTTCAATCAGCCAGATTCTTCGTAAACTCAAGAACGAACCTTGGTTCGAACTGACGCCACCCGTGAACGGCAATCTTACTAGGGTGGATCAGACAAAGTATTGCACATTCCATCAAGGACCAGGCCACAATAACAACGGCAGCCTGAAATGGAAGCATCACCTTGAGAAGCTGACAAATGAAGGTCAGTGCGACAAGTATCCTGACAGGTCAACGACACAGCCCACTCAAGCAACGGAAGCTAACACTAAACCCTCCTCAAAGGCAATGCGAATTAATGGCATCTTTGCTAGGTCTAGGCACTTTTAGGCTACAGGCAGTTCCAAAAAAAAGAAGCATCTGACTTTCATTGAGTAGCAACATGATGGAATGCTAGGGGAAATCTCCATCATCTCCTGAACCTCATTCAAGCTTTTCATAATAAGTTCAAAGTCTCAAGCAACTCGACGAACAAGACCTCGCAAGCCGAAGATTATCCAGTTTTATGCAGTTTCTACCTTTCAGCACAGATGATACATTTCTTTATTCCCAATGAAGATTCAAGAAGTTATACATACGCCTGGCTCTACTATCTACGACAATTACTCAAACCCCTATCTAGGAAAGCTCTTAAGTGCGAAAGGAGAAACTAATTGCTCTCCAGTGCGAAAGGGTAAACTAATTCCCCAACACCCATCCGGGTATGCTCTCCAGTGCAAGAGGACTACCTAATTGCTCTCTCGTTTTAGAGGGTAAACAAATTCCCGGACACCCATCCAGGTATGTTCTCCAGTGCGAAAGGATAAACTAATTTCCTGACACCCATCTGGGTCTGTTATCCAGTGTGAAAGGATAAACTAATTGCTCTCTAGTGCAAGAAGGTAAACTAATTCCTCGACACCCATGGATCTGCTCTCTAGTGCGAGAGGATAAACTAATTGCCCTTTAGTGTGAGAGGGTAAACTGATTCATCTACACCCATCCGAGTATGCTCTCCACTACGAGAGGATAAACAAATTGCTTTTTAGTTTGAGTGGGTAAACTAATTCCCCGACACCCATCCGGGTATACTCTCCAGTACGAGAGGGTAAATTTATTCGCCGACATTCATTTAGGTCTGTTTTCCAGTGTGAGAGGATAAACTAATTGCTCTCCAGTGCGACAATAGGATAAACTAATTCCTTGACACCTATCTGGGTCTGCTCACTGGTGCGAGATTTACTTGACACTCAAATTAAACCCTCGTTTGACAATTGTAGTAGAATGGATAAGTGAGGGATCGTTCTAGACCGGGGATTAGGAGGGCTTGCTAAAACCTTCTAAATTGACTTAAAAACATAAAAACTAAATTAAAATACTCTTAACAAGACTACTAGGACTCAGAATGGCTTTGAAAAACTCAAATTGTCTAAAACAATCAAATTGACTCAAATAGAAGCTAGAACTTGATTTAGACGAATTTGCAAGTGTTTATGACTCCAAAAGCTTAAAGATACAAAAATAAAACAAATACGAATGATTAAGACTTAACAAAATAGGGGGGGAAATTGTGGTTGGACGATATTAAATTAAATGGACAGAATATAATTAAAGGCAAAATGTAAATATGAATGTGATAAAAATATGGATGATGGAATAGCCAAGGGGTTCTTCTCCACACATGTTACACTTGCAAAACAAAATTGATTCTCAGTTGGTCTTTCGATAAGTTGTGAAACTCAATGCTCCAAGTTAATTAGATCCACTTAGATTAACTTTCAGATTTCCCTAAATTCGTTGGATTGAATGGAATACGCATTACAACCAAATTATTCTTAATCAAAGTCCCTAACTATGGAATACGCATGATAGAGACATTCAACAAAGATCATTAAGTTCAACGGAAATCATAAACATCGACGAGGCATTCGTTACTATGGAATACGCATGAAACTTATGCCAAGAATTCATTTAACGCGATTGTTTATAAGCAACCTCCACTACTTGTGAATATAAGTTCATAGCGATTAGGTGAAATTCACTTATATTCTAGCGTCATATTTATGCATGAAAATTAAGCTTGCAATCTCAATGAACATACATAAATAAGTTATCAATCAAACAGTTAAACGAATTGAATCCACAACTTATGAAATTCCAACCAAACGTAATCAATTCAAATTGCAAATATAAACATAGTTTCGAATCACCCCCTAGCTAAAGGGGGTTTAGTTCCTCATAACTTTGAAATTAAAGAAACACCTAAACATTCCAACAACTCAAACGTGAATTGTATGAACGTTTAGGCACTCTTCTCTTCCCTTCTCATACGTACAAAACAAAGAGAATTAAATTTAAACTTTGAAATCAAAGAAACACCTAAACATTCCAACAACTCAAACTTGAATTGTATGAACGTTTAAGCACTCTTTTCTTCCTCGTTGTTGTAGCACAAGGTCTAAGGTGAGCTTTGGGGATTATGTGAAGTGTTTTGGAGGGATGGGAAGTGGTTGGATAGTGGCTGCAATGAAGGAGAAAAACTGCACAGAAAATGGAAGGGGAATTGCGGCAATGGATGTGTATTTGTGTTGTGTGAAGTGTTGTGAATGGAAATATGAGATATGAATTGAATGAATGAATGCAAGGGTATTTATAGGAGTAGTGGAGGGAACATATGGTTGTTTGTTTAAGATGCAAGTGGCTAATTAATGATGGAAAAGTATGTGATTTAAAGGATGCAAAGTGAATGAATCATGAATCATTGTGGATGAAAGGTGGAAGTGCATGTGTTGATGACTAGGTTAGTGGGTGGAAATCTGAAAATGGCATATAGGAATGGGAGCTCACGGTTTGAATGTGTAAAGTGTGTGTGAATGCATGTGAAGATGCAATAAATAATGCATGTAGGGTTAGGAAATAATGAAGAAATGCATGTGAGATGTTTGGAAAGGAAATGGGAACCCATGGCAATGAAGTTGTTTTGTGTTGTGAATTATGATGAATGCATGTGAGTTAAAGAGGGAGAATGTGGTGAAATGATGAAGTAGGAAGGTGGAAATGCATGTGAGATGTTTGGAAAGGAATAAAGAATGAATGGTGGAAATGTGAGTGAATGATGTGCATGTGTGAGAATGCATGTGGAATTAAGAGGAGTATGGAAGTGAAATAAATGAATGATATGTTAAGTGATAAGTGAATGATATGTGGTGAGTGATAAGTGAATGGTTTGATAAGTGATAAATGAATTAGTTTAAAGGGCTAGGGTTTAAGTACATAGAATGGGCCTAAAATAGGTTGGTTTGTATGGCATAATGTGTTTGATTGGGCTAGAGCCATTGTTTTGTGTCTTCAAGTGCATACAAGGCCTTCAAATTCGTCCATCCTCTTGGCTCCATGGATAAGCTATCCAATCCATGCCCAAAAATGCTCCAAATGGCCTCAAAATGCACTTTCTTGCTCCCTAGGCCCTTAGAACCTGAAAACACACAAAAGAAGCATAAAGGACTAAAATAACGAGAGAAACATAACGTAAATGCACGAGAACAAGCCATTTAAGTCGCATGAATATACTCCTATCACTCACGAGTGCGAGATGATAAACTAATTGCTCTTTGGTACAAGAAGGTAAACTAATTCCCCGACACCCATCTAGATCTGCCTTCAATCACTTATTCTTTTCTTTTTTTTTTTTTTTTTTTTTTTTTTTTTTTTTTTTTTTTGTTTGTTTGTTTTTTTTTTTTTTTTTTTTTCTTTTGAATCTCAAAACAAAAACACTTAAACATTCTCTCCCCCACACTTATTTTCTTTCATAATGTAACTCAAAAGGAATTCAATTAAGTCATGCTCACTATCTTTTAAGAACAAGGGTAAGGACGGTCATATTCTAGGTTAGGTGAAGATAAAGTGGGTAAACAAAGAACATGGGTTAACATGGCTCAACGGGGGTAAAACTTACAACATATACGAAATATGGGAAGCGAGGCTATTTGGCTATGGTGGCAACTACACAACTTCATCTTGATATATGTTATGCAAATCAATAACATGCTTTGAATGAAATGGGCATGAGTTCTAGCATTTGGAACTATATGATGAAACGCCTTCTAAGTAGTAACCAAGCAAAGAATAATGAGATCATGCAACGATTTTAGAAAACAAGAAATCACAGATTATACTCTCCAAAGAACGTTATAGGCTCAAGTCTCTCAGGGTTGTAGCATTTGTTTGAGTTCCTTCCTTCAGGCATGTTACAAAAACTAAATTTTCTTTTATGATTGCATGTGAAGTTATACATTATAACCATAACCAAGCATATACCAAGAGTAAATCAAACTTTTCTCTATGTTAATAACTCTTTTTAACAGTCATGCAATTACAAACCAAATCCTTATCATTGTGTTGGAAGGTATCCTAAGACACAAACACACACACAAAAACAACTTTAAAACAACTCTTTTTGGGTTTTTCAAAACAATTTTTCAAATTTTTATGGGATTTTCGAATTTTTAAGACAAAACACACTAAAACAGTTTTAAAACAGTGAGAAACAACATGTGAAGTGATAGGTGATAAAATCCAACGAATTTGCATCAAATATACTTAGTTACCCCCCCACACTTAAATCAAACATTGTCCTCAATGTTTTAAGCATAGATTCACACAAAGCATAAGTAAATACACAAAAAGCACTTAAACATACTAAACATGGCATAATGTAATTAACAAAGAGAAGAGTTTAGAGACGCAAATCTGGTTATAGAGTGTAAATTCCATCTTCTCTTTGTTGATTGCATTGAGGCTTGATCTTGATGATTCCACAGGCTTACTTTTGAACTGGTTTCTGCCCATCGTTGATTTTCCTTTGTGCTACTTCTTGAACTGGGCAGCAGGATGGTTCTTTTGGTCTCCCCTGAAGGTCTGAGCTTATCCCTTTTATCTGTTTCTTTGTTCAATCTTTCCAATTCGTATTGAAAAAGGTTGGAGGATAACTCAGCCTATGTTTGTCTCCACATGCTTCAATGTATCATTTGCACTTGCCTTACTCGCTCCCCTTTGCAGAAGTGGTCCCTTCTCCGGAAGTGTATCAACCGTTGAAGATGACTACTCGAGAGCAACGCTAGGTAAGCAATCAGGAATAGATTCCAGACAGTTGGCTCCAGAACGGAAGACTGACTCCAAGTGCCGGCTGATTGCTTGTTTTACTTTGCCATGCGAGTAAGAACAAGGACAAAGAAAAAGACAGGGAAAGAGCATGATATGAGATACTTTTGCTTTTGACCTTGATGATATGAGATACCTTTGCTTTTGAAGAAGCGGTGAATGAATCAGCACATGTATTTGTTGTGCTGTTTCCTCCTGGGTCATATGTACTCCAGGCATCTGGTATCATCTTTGGGGAAGAAGAAAGAATTGAGTCTTTCGAAAGGCTTTGCTGGGAGTACGCCCTCAGAGGTGAGGGAGAGTTGGGTTTTTTTCTTCAGGTTTGCCCTGCCATAAAAGACGAAGGTCGACATATATAGAGATAATATCAAGTGGTGGTACTTGTTACCTTTGTCGACAAACGTTTTGATCCCGCAAATCTGGCTTTTTGAAATAGTGGCGCCTCTTCGATCTCTGAACACGCCTCTTCGATTTCTGAGCAGGCGCCCCTTTGATTTCTGAACGACGCCCCTTCGCTTTCTGAACGACACCCCTTCGCTTTCTGAACGACACGTGGTAGTGCAGATGCGGCTCCTTTTGACAAAGCTGTACGCGTCTTCCGAAAAGCAGAGAAAGCGTCGCCGAACTTTGCGCTTGTCCGCTAAAGATGTGTAGTTGTGATGATGGCCTCCACGTGTTGTCTGAAAAGAAGAAATCTTTTGACAAAGTTGAACGCGCCTTCTGAAAAGCCGAGAAAGCGTCGCCTAAATTACGCCGGAGATTCCGGCTTTTTTTTTTTTTTTTTTTTTTTTTTTTTTTTTTTTTGAATTGGTGGACGCGTCGCCTTGGCTTTTTTATTGAGCTATCGATCACCACAACAAACACACTCTGCAGATTTCCCATTCTTGAAAATCGACTCCGGCCCTTTGAAATTTAACTCCATCCCTTTTCTTTGAACACTTTTGAAAAAATGGCAAACTCATCGAACCTTAGCTTGGAATTGAGCCTTAGCAGTGATACGGGCGCGCCGCGTCAAGGTAACGTATGGCGCCCTTCTTTCTTTTCTTCTAACGGTCCTCTTTCAGGTGAAGACTCTGTGATGCAGGACGCCACAACAGCTACAATAGTAGCTAGGAACCTCCTCACTCCAAAAGATAGTAGGCTGCTGTCAGGACGGTCCGATGAGTTGGCCGTTCAAGAGTCCCTCGCACTTAGTGTTCAGTGTGCGAGTTCTGTGTCCAACATGGGCCAACGCCTGCTTGCCCGCTCCCGTCAGGTGGAATCGTTGATGGCAGAGGTGGAAAGTCTCAAGCAGGAGATCCAGCAGCTGAAGTATGAGAATAGAAGTTTGCACGTGCTTGCAAACAACTATTCGACGGGCATGAAGAGGAAGCTTGATGAGCTGCAAGAGTCTGAAGGTCGGATTCACAGTGACCGTCAACGGTTCTCGTCTTTCCTCCAGAGGCACCTTTTTCCTGGCTCATCCAGCGCTTGGCCAAGTATTGAGGCCTGGAATGCTCTATCTTCGATGCCTCCCGCTCCGATGCCTTCTGTTCCTACGCCTTCCGCTCCGATGCCTTCTGTTCCTACGCCTTCCGCTTCAAGAGTAAAGCCACGTAGTGGGGCCTCAAGCAAACAACCTTTATGAAGCATCATCTTTCTTTGTTTAGCACTGCCTATCAATAAATCAAACATTTTCTCAATGTTACAATCATAGACTCACACAATTAATAAACAAACAAACAATAACAACTAAACAACCTAACAAGGCAGAAACGAAATAGCAACAAAGAAAAGAATTTTTTTTTTTTTTTTTTAAATTTTTATCAAATTTTCGGAGTTTTATACCAAGACACTATAAAACACACTAAAACACTCTAAAAACGCTTAAAACAGCAAGAAACCACATTCTAAGTGAAAGGTGAATAAATCCCACGAAATTCATGCAAATACAAATTGTTTACCCCCCTACACTTAAATCAAACTTTGTCCTCAATGTTTTAAGCAGAAAGTCACAACAGAGCAAGCAAATAAACAAATACGAGAAAGAAAGCAAAGTAAAGGCAGTAAAGAAAAAGAAAGGAATAAAAATAAGTCTCTTAAAGGGGTTTCCAAGTTCTTCTCTATTCGGATGCATGGGTTGCCTCCCACGAAGCGCTTTCTTTTACGTCTTGCAGCCGGACGGTACCTCCGTTTAAGCTTGACTAGGTTCCACGGCATGGAGGGGTACCTCCTCCACGACATGCTCCTCAAACATCTCGTAATAGGGCTTCAATCGATGCCCATTCACTTTGAATTCTTGCTGCGTCCTTGAACTTTTGATTTGCACTGCACCATGAGGGAAAACATTAGTAACAACAAACGGGCCAATCCATTTAGAACGCAACTTACCAGGAAACAAACGTAGGCGAGAGTTGAAAAGTAACACTTTCTGCCCAACTGTGAAGGTCTTGGTTCGAATCATTTTATCATGGAATGCTTTGGTCTTGGCTTTGTACATTCGGGCATTCTCATAGGCTTCATTCCGAATCTCCTCAAGTTCATTCAATTGGAGCTTCCTATGAACTCCCGCTGCATCTATGTCCATGTTGAAAGTCTTCACGGCCCAATGTGCCTTGTGCTCTAACTCTACGGGCAAATGACATGGCTTACCATAGACGAGCCGAAAAGGTGACATCCCAATAGGTGTTTTGTATGCCGTACGATATGCCCACAGTGCATCATCTAAACGTAAGCTCCAATCCCTCCTTGTTGGTCCAACGGTCTTCTCCAAAATTTGTTTGATTTCTCGGTTAGACACCTCGGCTTGGCCATTTGTTTGAGGATGGTAAGGTGTGGAGACCTTATGGTTGACATGGTACTTTCTTAGCAACGCCTCAATGGTCCGATTGCAAAAGTGAGACCCTCCATCACTTATGATTACTCTCGGCATTCCAAACCTAGCAAAAATGTTAGTTTTCACGAAATCTGCAACCACCTTAGAATCGTTAGTACGGGTGGCTTTTGCTTCCACCCATTTAGAAACATAATCAACGGCAAGCAAGATATAAGTGAAACCATAAGATGGAGGGAAAGGGCCCATGAAATCAATGCCCCAAACATCAAAAATTTCAACATTAAAGACAGGGGTTTGCGGCATTTGGTCCTTGGTACCTATGTTACCCATTCGTTGGCAAGGATCACAAGACATACAAAAGGTTCTAGCATCCCTAAATATAGTCGGCCAATAAAAACCACACTCTAAAACCTTGAGGGCAGTGCGTTGTGTGCCAAAATGACCACCACATGCATATGTGTGACAAAAGCTTAGAATTGAGTGAAATTCAGAATCATGCACACATCTACGTATAATTTGATCTGAGCAATACTTCCACAAATAAGGGTCATCCCAAACATAGAAACGTGCATCATTTTTAAGCTTATCACGTTGGTGCTTGTTTAGTTCATTTGGAATTTGTTTAGCCACCAAGTAATTCACTAAATCTGCATACCATGGTTCACTTACCTCAATGGAAAGCAGCTGCTCATCGGGAAAAGTTTCAGGGATAGGTACGGCATGTTCATGCTCCTCGTGGATCATTCGGCTTAAATGGTCAGCCACTACATTCTCGCTTCCTTTCTTATCCCGGATTTCAATATCAAATTCTTGAAGAAGAAGAATCCAACGGATAAGCCTCGGCTTTGCTTCCTTTTTCGTGAGCAAGTACCTCAAAGCTGCATGATCAGAATAAACGATTACTTTAGTACCAATTAAATATGAACGGAATTTATCTAAAGCAAAAACCACAGCTAGAAGTTCTTTTTCCGTCGTGGAGTAGTTCAATTGGGCATCATTGAGAGTCCGAGAGGCATAGTATATGACATGCGGCCGCTTGTCTCTTCTTTGTCCTAGAACAGCTCCTAATGCATAGTCGGATGCATCGCACATGAGCTCGAACGGAAGGCTCCAATCTGGAGGTACAATAATGGGGGCTGAGACTAGCTTCTCCTTGAGTTGGTTAAATGCCGAATTACACTCTTCATCAAACTTGAATGGCACATCTTTTTGAAGCAATCGGCAAAGAGGGTTGGACATCTTGGAGAAGTCCTTGATAAAACGCCTATAGAACCCTGCATGGCCAAGAAACGAACGTACCTCTCTAACCGAAGTAGGAGAGGGTAAGTGACGTACAAGGTCTATTTTTGATTTATCTACTTCAATTCCTTTTTCTGAAACAATATGTCCTAAAACTATACCTTGTTTCACCATAAAGTGACATTTCTCCCAATTCAAGACAAGGTTAGTTTCAACACATCGTTTCAAAATTAAGGTCAGATTATCCAAGCAATTATCAAATGAACTCCCAAATACACTGAAATCATCCATGAAAACCTCAATGATCTTTTCAACAAAATCGGAAAATATACTTACCATACACCTTTGGAAAGTGGCCGGTGCGTTGCATAAGCCAAATGGCATGCGACGATAAGCAAATGTTCCAAAGGGACATGTGAATGTGGTCTTCTCTTGATCATCCGGGGCTATCACAATTTGGTTATATCCAGAGTATCCATCAAGAAAACAGTAAAAAGCATGACCGGCTAACCTTTCGAGCATTTGGTCGATGAATGGCAAAGGAAAGTGATCTTTCCTAGTCATGGCATTTAGCTTCCGGTAATCGATACATACTCGCCATCCAGTCTGAATGCGTGTAGGCACGAGCTCATTCTCATCATTCTTGATAACAGTTACTCCGGACTTCTTGGGAACGACTTGAACTGGAGAGACCCAACGGCTATCGGAGATAGGGTAGATCACTCCGCAATCCAAAAGTTTGATTATTTCCTTCTTCACCACTTCCATCATCGGAGGGTTAAGACGGCGTTGAGCCTCTCGAGTTGGTTTAGCCCCCTCCTCAAGAAGTATACGGTGCATGCATGTGGTAGGGCTTATTCCTTTAATGTCGGCCAAAGTCCACCCTATGGCCGTTTTGTGCTCTCGCAGCACCCTCACAAGCTTCTCCTCCTCCATTGCCATGAGACTTGATGAAATGATGACGGGCAATGTTTCGCCTTTTCCCAAAAACACATACTTCAAATGGTCCGGCAACGGCTTAAGTTCAAGCGATGGTGCCTGAACAACAGAAGGTAGCATCTTAATGGAAACTGAATTTGAAAGTGAGAGTGGAACCTTACCATATTGTTGTGGCAATGACTCAAGGGCTGCCACAACCTCAATTATTTCTTCACTAGAACCCATTGCAAAGAATTCCTCCTCCTTGCCGTGGCCTTGCATTGGCCCAAATCCTTCATTTTTGCGCTCTATGGCCTTAGTGATGGTTGTTTCCAGGGCGTCCTCGTTCAATTCTTCAAGGTATACCTGCGCCAAAGAATCGATAACATCAATGGAAAAACAAGAATGGTCATCAACGGGATATCTCATAGTTTCAGAAATATTAAAATCAATCACTTCCCCATCGAATTCCATTGTCAAGGTGCCTTTGTATACATCAATCTTCGTTCGGGCCGTCTTCATGAATGGCCTACCAAGGAGAATCGGCAAAGATGTAGAATGGGCTGAATCCTCCATGTCTAGGACGTAGAAATCAGCCGGAAAAATTAAATGGTTCACCTGCACAAGCACATCCTCCAAAACTCCTTTTGGATACGCGTTAGAACGATCAGCCAATTGTATAATTACACCATCTTGTTTTAATTCACCCAAATTCATAGATGCATAAATAGAATAAGGCATGACATTTATAGATGCACCTAAATCAAGCATGGCATGTTCAAAACGATTATGTCCAATTACACAAGGAATCGTGAAACTACCGGGGTCTTTGCACTTGGTAGGCAGTTTACGTTGCAAAACAGCGGACACATTCTCGCTTACCTTCACTACCTCTTTGTTTGCCCTTCTTCTCTTTGTATTGCATAGGTGCTTGAGGAATTTAGCATACTTTGGAACCTGTTTGATTGCATCGAGAAGCGGTATGTTCACTTGCACTTTCCGGAACGTTTCAAGAATGTCCTTCTCGCTTTCTTCCTTTTTTTCTTGCATGAACCTGCGAGGAAAAGGTACATTGGGCAGATTAGGACGTGAAGTACATGAATTTGAACTTAAATTACCTGATTTGGCCGAGTTAGGGTGATCTGCCTCAGGTTGTGTCGTCTCTTCATCTACTTTCTGGGCAGATTTGGGATTGTTTGGCTCGGTCCCAACTTCTTTTCCACCCCTTAGGGTGATGGCCTTGGCGGATTCGAATCCTCCCTTTGGATTGACTGTGGTTGAGCTAGGAAGCTTTCCTTGCTCTCTAATCTGTCCAAGGAACTCAGAAATCTGCCCTATTTGTTTCTTCATATCCGTCATTTCCTTCTCGTTATTTGCTATCCGGTTGTTTTGATTTTGCAACCCCTGCGAAATAGAGGTTAGTAATTGCATAGCTTGATCACTTTCCAAGGACGTACCTGAATGAGATGATGTCGAAGGTTGTTGGGGTTGTTGGGGTTGTTGGGGTGCATACGGCTTGGAATAAAAACCAGGGGGGTTTGGCCTAAATCCTCCTTGTTGGGCAGCTTGTTGTGGCTCCCTCCATTTGAAGTTTGGATGGTCCCTCCATCCGGCATTGTAAGTGTTCGAGTATGGGTTGTTTTGATTTTGTCCTTGGAAACCAATTGCATTGGCAGATTCCCACCCACCATTCTCGATTAGTTGAGGGCACTTGTCGGATGGATGCCCTTGAATTGAGCACACGCCACAAACTTGGTGTTCTTGTGCTTTTGGACCAATCACAACCTGAGAAACAAGAGAAGTAAGATTAGCAAGTTGTGATTGAATTTCAGAAATAGCACTCACCTCATTTACACTTTGTTGTCGTGGGGCTTCCCTTTGACCCACTCCTTCATATTGTTGAGCGTTGAGCGCTCGGTTGGCTATGAGAATCTTGGCATCCCTTGGTGTTTTGTCCACCAATGCTCCTCCCGCTGATGCATCAAGCATTTGACGTTCGATAGGAAGGAGGCCCTCATAGAAATATTGAAGGAGAAGTTCCTCCTTCATTTGATGTTGAGGACATGAAGCTACAAGGCCCTTGAAGCGCTCATAATAAGCCGGGAATGTCTCGCCATGATTCTGTTGAATACCACTAATTTTCTTCCGTAGGAGAATCACTCTCGAAGTAGGGAAGAATTTCTCCAAGAAAGCACGCTTCATACTCTCCCACGAAGTCACAGTTCCCGGGGCTAGTTCGTAGAGCCAATCTTTGGCCTTGTCCATAAGTGAAAATGGAAAGGCCTTCATCTTCAATATACTCCCATCCACATTGACGAGGGTCATGCTCGAACAAACCACCTCGAACTCCTTCAAGTGTTTGTTGGGGTCTTCCATAGACAAGCCATGGAACTTCGGAATATGGTGTAACAAACTGGATTTGAGTTCAAATTCCTCAGTCTTCCCCTCTACAGCCGTGGGGTATTGGATACAAAGAGGCAATGCATTATCCAAACCCGAGGCCGAAAGCTCCTTGATGGTTCTATTATCTGCTGCCATGGCTTGTTCTTCTTCAAAAATCTGATCCGTGGGCTTTTCTTCTACACCTACTTCGTCTTCTTCAAGCCCAGGTTGTGGTGGAGGTTGTGGTGGCTCTTGTTGACTCCTCGTTCTCCTCAAAGTGCGTTCAAAATCACCGTCAAAGTCGGAGATGTTCTCTATAATAGGCCGAGAGCTACGAGTCATACACAGTACCTAAAAAAAAACAAGGAAACAAACAAACTAAGAATTTGAAATAAGAATGCACGAAAAACAAAATATAAAAATAAAGACAAAGGATTAGCAAAGTTGCTAATCCCCGGCAACGGCGCCAAAATTTGGTGCGAGATTTACTTGACACTCAAATTAAACCCTCGTTTGACAATTGTAGTAGAATGGATAAGTGAGGGATCGTTCTAGACCGGGGATTAGGAGGGCTTGCTAAAACCTTCTAAATTGACTTAAAAACATAAAAACTAAATTAAAATACTCTTAACAAGACTACTAGGACTCAGAATGGCTTTGAAAAACTCAAATTGTCTAAAACAATCAAATTGACTCAAATAGAAGCTAGAACTTGATTTAGACGAATTTGCAAGTGTTTATGACTCCAAAAGCTTAAAGATACAAAAATAAAACAAATACGAATGATTAAGACTTAACAAAATAGGGGGGGGAAATTGTGGTTGGACGATATTAAATTAAATGGACAGAATATAATTAAAGGCAAAATGTAAATATGAATGTGATAAAAATATGGATGATGGAATAGCCAAGGGGTTCTTCTCCACACATGTTACACTTGCAAAACAAAATTGATTCTCAGTTGGTCTTTCGATAAGTTGTGAAACTCAATGCTCCAAGTTAATTAGATCCACTTAGATTAACTTTCAGATTTCCCTAAATTCGTTGGATTGAATGGAATACGCATTACAACCAAATTATTCTTAATCAAAGTCCCTAACTATGGAATACGCATGATAGAGACATTCAACAAAGATCATTAAGTTCAACGGAAATCATAAACATCGACGAGGCATTCGTTACTATGGAATACGCATGAAACTTATGCCAAGAATTCATTTAACGCGATTGTTTATAAGCAACCTCCACTACTTGTGAATATAAGTTCATAGCGATTAGGTGAAATTCACTTATATTCTAGCGTCATATTTATGCATGAAAATTAAGCTTGCAATCTCAATGAACATACATAAATAAGTTATCAATCAAACAGTTAAACGAATTGAATCCACAACTTATGAAATTCCAACCAAACGTAATCAATTCAAATTGCAAATATAAACATAGTTTCGAATCACCCCCTAGCTAAAGGGGGTTTAGTTCCTCATAACTTTGAAATTAAAGAAACACCTAAACATTCCAACAACTCAAACGTGAATTGTATGAACGTTTAGGCACTCTTCTCTTCCCTTCTCATACGTACAAAACAAAGAGAATTAAATTTAAACTTTGAAATCAAAGAAACACCTAAACATTCCAACAACTCAAACTTGAATTGTATGAACGTTTAAGCACTCTTTTCTTCCTCGTTGTTGTAGCACAAGGTCTAAGGTGAGCTTTGGGGATTATGTGAAGTGTTTTGGAGGGATGGGAAGTGGTTGGATAGTGGCTGCAATGAAGGAGAAAAACTGCACAGAAAATGGAAGGGGAATTGCGGCAATGGATGTGTATTTGTGTTGTGTGAAGTGTTGTGAATGGAAATATGAGATATGAATTGAATGAATGAATGCAAGGGTATTTATAGGAGTAGTGGAGGGAACATATGGTTGTTTGTTTAAGATGCAAGTGGCTAATTAATGATGGAAAAGTATGTGATTTAAAGGATGCAAAGTGAATGAATCATGAATCATTGTGGATGAAAGGTGGAAGTGCATGTGTTGATGACTAGGTTAGTGGGTGGAAATCTGAAAATGGCATATAGGAATGGGAGCTCACGGTTTGAATGTGTAAAGTGTGTGTGAATGCATGTGAAGATGCAATAAATAATGCATGTAGGGTTAGGAAATAATGAAGAAATGCATGTGAGATGTTTGGAAAGGAAATGGGAACCCATGGCAATGAAGTTGTTTTGTGTTGTGAATTATGATGAATGCATGTGAGTTAAAGAGGGAGAATGTGGTGAAATGATGAAGTAGGAAGGTGGAAATGCATGTGAGATGTTTGGAAAGGAATAAAGAATGAATGGTGGAAATGTGAGTGAATGATGTGCATGTGTGAGAATGCATGTGGAATTAAGAGGAGTATGGAAGTGAAATAAATGAATGATATGTTAAGTGATAAGTGAATGATATGTGGTGAGTGATAAGTGAATGGTTTGATAAGTGATAAATGAATTAGTTTAAAGGGCTAGGGTTTAAGTACATAGAATGGGCCTAAAATAGGTTGGTTTGTATGGCATAATGTGTTTGATTGGGCTAGAGCCATTGTTTTGTGTCTTCAAGTGCATACAAGGCCTTCAAATTCGTCCATCCTCTTGGCTCCATGGATAAGCTATCCAATCCATGCCCAAAAATGCTCCAAATGGCCTCAAAATGCACTTTCTTGCTCCCTAGGCCCTTAGAACCTGAAAACACACAAAAGAAGCATAAAGGACTAAAATAACGAGAGAAACATAACGTAAATGCACGAGAACAAGCCATTTAAGTCGCATGAATATACTCCTATCACTCACGAGTGCGAGATGATAAACTAATTGCTCTTTGGTACAAGAAGGTAAACTAATTCCCCGACACCCATCTAGATCTGCTTTCCAGTGCGAGAGTATAAACTGTTTGCTCTCTAGTGCGAGACAGTAAACTCATTCCTCGACACCTATCTAGATTTCTCTAATGCGAAAGGATAAACTAATTGCTCTCCAGTACGAGAGGGTAAACTTCCGACACCCATTTGGGTAAGCTCTTCAGTATGAAAGGATAAACTAATACTCTGACATCCATTTGGGTCTACTCTTCAACGGAAAGGGGCAAACTGCCAATGAATTTCCACACAACTACTCATTTTGATGTGATTAGTTAATGATTTTCATATTCCATATATCTTTATCATGTTGTGATGCAGGCCACACAGATCAATAGATCGAATACTCGAAGACCAGCTAAGCAGCAAATGGTCAGGGGTAGTAGCAACTTCGCACTCAACAATTTGCTTATCCGACACTTCATCTTTAGCAGCTCCGATCTTGGCATCTCCATCCTTGATTGCTCCATCTACGGTATATAAGAAATCAAAACTTAAGCAGTTTCCTCATTCTTAGCAAGCAGCCCTGATGTGGCAACCCAAACCGTGGCCTATGCCACACCACTTCCTCGACCCATGCCGAGCCAGCCCTTGGCTCTAGTTAAGCTGAGCAACACAAACTATAGCCCTTGCCATACCACCTCATCGGCCCATGCCGAGTCGACTTCTGGCCCTTGCCAGCCGATATGATGCACTACCTTGATAGCTGCCTCATGGCAGCATAACCTAGGAAGAGGACAAAGAAAATTAAGTTTTTCTTACATTGGTGTGGCGCGGAGAAGATAAAGAAATCAACGAAAGACAGTTCTTTGCACATGTAAGCTAAGAAGAGTACTAAGGGAGGGAGAACAAATATCCTCTAGCTTTCTCTCTTTCTTGTAGGGATAAATAATTTCCCTCCGAAGTTGATTTAATCCCCTACTTAAGGTAGACTTAAATAAGCTTTAGAGGCAATTTATATCCCTTTCCTAGAAGAATCTAATTCCAAGTCCAAGTGGGAATCTGCATCAAAGTTGGAGATCTCTACACCTTCTGCACTTTCCTGCGAGCAGCCCAGCAGGTGTGGGGCATTTGTGGAGTAAAAAATAATCAAGAAAATTATGGAGGTGACATGTGGACTTTTGGGTTAAAAGGACAAAATTACCCTCGAGGCACACTGGGATTCCCACGCACATGCAACGGACAATAACGGCTCAATCAAGGAAGAGTCAAAAGTGATCGAAATGGTATTTAGTCAAATCCCTCTCATCACTTCTCATCAAATCCTTGTTCAAAATGTAACTCCCAAAACTTCCTATTTAATTTGGGATTAATTACCATGTTAATTGCAAGATATTATTTCACATAATATCTTGCAATTATTCTCCAAGTACACCATATATGGCCAACCACTATTCTCCAAATAGGGCAGGCCACTCCCCTATAAGTAGCCCTATTATCCCACTAAAAAGCTAAGTCATTTGCTACCCACAAACTCCTAAACACATTATTTTTAGAATTATAAATTTGGCATCAGAAATTCTTCAGCCAAAGCCCCCCTTGCCCCCCATTCATCGTGGGTGCGTGAGGCTTTTGGCCTTCATCTTCAGAGTTATTATTTTGCAGGAGCATTTTCATCAAAGAAGAAGATGGCGAAAATTTGCATTCATACTTTCCTCACGCATGAATCTCTCCTTTGCTTCTCTTCATTCTCCATCTTCCAGACACCACCATCCACCAAAGAAAGCCTTGGCGGGATATGGAGTAGAATACTTAAACGCTTAGCCTTGCAAATTGTTTTTTCGTTGTAATAAGTTTTATTTTTTAATTTAAAATTAAGGAAAGGAAAAGAATTCGAAACTATTACAATAATTTAAGGGTGAGCGAAGTTTTTTTTGTTGTTGTTATAAGTACTCATTGTATACTTAACTTTATGGTTTCAATAGATTGTAGTACTTTATACAAAATCTAGTTTTATATAAATTCGATGTACAATATTTTTGTAGCATCAATAACTTTTCTCATCCCTAAAAAAAGATCATCACAAACTCCGCATAATTAAAAACAAAATGAAAATTTAATATAACGAATAATGCAGGGTAACATTTTTGAAGGGGTTAATAACAGCACCTAACAAGATTTGTTATTTTATATTTTGGGGAAATTACCTTTATAACCTTTATAACCAAAGCCTATAAAAGGAAATAATATTCTAAATTTAGACAAATATTCTCCTTCTACAACTCTCTCTTTATTTTCATCGTGTAATCGAATAATCAAGGGAAAATAACGCATATAATTTAATAGAGATGATGTATGGATCATGTTTATCATTTCCTTAAGAAGTATGTATTTGATGAGGGCATGTTTGTAGGATCAATATTTAGTGACAGGATGTTTGTAGCATTAAGACCATCTCACCTTTTTAGTCTTAGTAACACTTTTCTTCCAAATGTTGGAATAAACGCATATTTCCCAAAACACTGTACTCACATGTTTTCCAAGCATAAATTTTAACTTTGTAGAATCGATTAATTAATGATACTCCGGAACTCAATAACAAATGATAATGTCCCACGTCTCTTATTAAATTTATAACGATCATGAAATAAAAAAATAGGCTACAATGAACTACGTATAACATATTCAAACGCAGCCTGAGAAGAAAAAAGAAAGAACAAAGATAAAATCACGCTCATTTACAAGCCAAATCGTAAACAAGCTGGTTTGGCAAATTAACAATCATTGAGCAATTCATATGTGCTGTTTTGCGCTTCTTCATCATCTTCATCAATGTCACCTTACCTCTAACCGTAGCAAGAGTGCTCAATGTCACATTCCCTGAGCTCACCTCGGTCCCAAGCTTAGCACCGTCCGATATGCCATCAGAGTTCACTTCAATCGTCACGTTCATTCTCTTCGTCTTCCTAGCCTTGGCTCTTGCTTTGATTATATCACCTTGCCCCACTATGACGCCCCCAAATGTGACATTAGCTTTTGTGGGATCAAATTTGAAGTGACCAAAATTCTTGTTCCTCACAGAAACTTCAGCAATCAAAGTCATGCTGAAGAATGGAGAATTGCTACCTGAAGAACTGTAATCTAGGCTTTGGACCGTCACTGATCTCAGCCGGACATTCGGAGTTTTAATTTTCATCACGGTTGCTCCGAATATGGCCAGGACTATGATTTGGAACACAACAAAGATAGCGATGTAGGCAAAACATTTCCTGTTCTGCTGAATTTTCTTGAACCTCTCAGACTCCAACATGGCTGTAGGTTTGTTTTTTAAGTACCAAAATTTGATATATCTAGGTAAGGGGGGTTCTCTGCAAATTGTTGTTTGGGATATTTGGGGTTGGTGCTAGCAATATATACACAATTAGATGCCGGCCCAAGGAGCATGTAATTCTTGAATATTTCATAGGAAGAATTAAGGAAATTATGTGGTGTACTACTTTTCTTGTAGAGTGAACGCGTTGAAAGATACATGGTACTTGTCAATAAAGGCGCTTGGACTTTTTTTTTTTTTTTTTTTTTTCGAAAAAAAAACCTTCTTAACTTTGGTACGGTAGTCTACTTTTTTTTTTTTTTTTTTTTTTTTTAAGGATATGAAAAGGACTCACAAAAACATTTTAGCATCTTGTGGTCACTTTCGTGTGATTCATCAGTGTTAAAAATCGAATCCTAGACGTGCTGTGTAAAATACAAACTTAAAATTCATTATCAACAACTGAGCCACCTCATAATAATCGAAGCGCTTGAACTTGGAGGATGCCGATCTGGTATAAAAAAAAAAACAAAGGGCAAAATAAATGTATGAATAACTAATTGAAAAGTGGACTAAATTGAATAGAAGCTTCGACACAACCTAAGAGGCTAAGACCCAAGAAATATATGTTACAAGAATTAGCCGTCGGCTGAATATCAAGGTTTACCAATCAAATTGAGGTGGTCTCTGACCGTTGTGTTTGAACGGTGACTCATCAATCTGGTCCGACCTGAGAAAAGGACCCATTTGTTACCGGGCTTGAATTTCTATTTTATGCTGGTATTGTGTGTTTGTGTTTAGGCTTAATTTCAGTTTATTACTTTAAAGTTTCTTGGTTTCAACATATTTTACATGAAATTTTTTTCGTCTCAATCTAGTACCTAAAGTTATAATTCTGAAACATTTTCATACATCTGTTAAGTTTCTACCAGAACCTCTATTAACTAATGATGTGATGCCCACGAGGATGATGACTAGATGACACATGTCAATGTGGGCCACGTGAGTATTAAAAAATTTAAAAATTTAAAATAATAAAATTAAAAAAAACAAGAAATACTTTTCTCTTCCCTTCCTACTCTTCCCCGATACCTCTCACTCTTTCTTTAGCGCACCCAACCCCAACCATCCATCGCTACCCCCAACCCTTACTATTCAGACCTTTGCAAATTTCCAAATTCCCTTACTGCCGCCGTGGACGACGACTTCGCTGCCTTTGATGGAGAATCTCTTTGCGACTTACTCGTGGAACGAGGCTTCCGCGCTCAAAACGCAGAGCAAAAAACGAGAGTAGGAGCTGGGGAGCACCATTTATAAATTCAAATCCCTAATTATCAATTCTAAGAAACCCTAGAAAACCCAAATCTGAGAGACAGATGAAGAGAGAGAACTGGAAGCTTGTCTCTTTAGAAGAGAGAAGGGAGGGGAGGTGAAGAGGATGGAGGAGAGGGAGGATGTGGGTTGGATGCATTGAAGGAGGAGGACTGGGAAGGATCGGGGAAGAGAAGACGAAGGGGAATAGAAAATAATTTTTTTTTTTTTTTTAATTTTTAATTTTTAATTCTTAAATTTTTTTAATTTTTAATACCCACTAGGGCCCATATCGACATGTGGCGCCCAATAATTATCCATGTGGGCGCCACACCATCAGTTATCGAAGTTCTGACGAAAAACTTAACCAAGGTACGAAAGCATCCTAGAATTATGACTTTAGGTATCAGACTGGGACCAAAAAAACTTCACATATGAAATGTTAAAAACCAAGAAATTTGAGGGTAAGAAACTAAGATTAATATGACTTCGAGATTTTACACTAGTGTAAGAAAATAGGTTCTCATTTTTTTTTTTTTTTTTTTTTTTTTTTTTTTTTTTTTTTTTTTGTCTTTTATCATAGAGGGTGTGCCACCAACACTACCACCATCTAGCACCACCATATCCGCCTCCATCATCCCTACCTCTCAACCGCCATTTTCGTAACCATTCTTCATAATCATGGGTTATTACACAAACACCCTCTAAGGTTTATCAAGTTTTCACAAACCCCCTCATATTTGAGACATTACACTAACACCCCCTCATGTTTTAATTCACTTTCACATAACTCCTTCAATCAAAGTTTTGCTAATAAATTGAAAACTTTGACCCTTATAACTAATTAATTAAATTAATAAAAATATATATTAGAAAAATAAAAATAAATTAATAAAAATATATATTAGAAAAATAAAAATAAATTAATTAAACGTTAAAAAATAAATAAAAAACTTTTCCCTCTCTCTTTCTTTCTTTAACTTTTTTTTTTTTGGTAATGTAACTTTCATTCAAAGAACTAAAATATACACAAATCCCTCCTCTAAAGACCCAAACAAAAGGCATAAGCCCCGGCCCAAACAAACCCTAGCACAACAAGCCAGAAAAAATAAAAAATCCCCAACTGGAATCCATACACAACGGCCACCGGAACCCCATGGAAATCAGTCATCCATCCCCAAGGTTGCCAAAATTGCCCCAATTTGCACATAGTCCGAGTCATCCAGATAAACTCCACACTTCTAGTCGTAGCATCGTCACCCAAGGAGCTTCCAGATCGTAGATCAGTCATCAAGGAGAACAGTCTCATCGAAACAGTTGCGGCGGAAAGTGGTAGTACAAAGACCCAAACCAAAGTTCTACACACCTTCCCTTGCAGAATTGAAACTTCCTCAGAGAAAATTTCACATTTGAACGGAGTATCGAGAACATAACTAAGAGCGGGAGTTGAAACCAGAAGATCGGATAGATCTACACAAGGATTCAAGTCAAAAATACAAACTATCGAGAGAAGAAACATAGGAGACAGGCCGAATTTCTTTCTTTCACTTATACCAAACATAAGTCATATATTTATCAAGAAGAAAAAAGCCATTGATTAGTCATTCCACAATGGAGAACTCTGCATCATTGTTGGCACTAGAGAGTTCCGGGGTCCCTATAGCCATGAAAAACAACCCATGTATTCTATGGGTCGTAAAATTTGGAAACACAATCCAAGATGGGTGTGTAAGGTTTCAGTTGGGTATAGTCAGGAGGGATATGGGTTGTACAATCTAGAACCACAATCCAAGATGGGTATGTAAGGTTTCAGTTGGGTATGGTCAGGAGGGAGCGGGACCAATATAGATTGGGTTGGGATGGTTGGGTGGGTGGCAATGCGCTGGGGAATCGGAAGTGGTGAGAGATGAGGTTCAGATGATAAAATTCACAAATGTTTTTTTTTTTTTTTTTTTTTGACATTCAGGATTTTGGGTTCTTTCTTTGTTTCCCAAAATTAGCATGTAATCTCGCCTTGATTTTGTTTTCAAATTGATCAAAAAACCCAATTTTGGTGAAAATTTTGGTGTTTGAATTTATGGGTTTCTCTAAAAAATGGTGACTATAAATCTGGAAATACTACATTATGTTCTAGACCATGTGTATGGTGCATTCATACAGAGAACAATGATAACTCCTTTTCGAGAGTGTGGGGTGGGGGAGAGGAAAGGATGAACGTGTTGAAATTGTTAGGATTTCCTAGTTGTTAGGGTTAGGTTTCCTAGTTTGTAGGGTTGTTTTCAATAATCCCTATTCTTTAAGGACAAGTTGTTTGATTTGCTTTTGACTTTAGCCGTGTACCGAGTTAAGGTTTGTTAAAACGTGGGCTGCTTATTTCTAGTTTTTAGTTTTTAGTTTTCAGTTTTCTTCATAAAACAAGCAAGAATTGAAGATTACTCACAAAATAGGCAACAAGGCCACATAATTTCGGCAATGAAGTAAAGTAGCTGAAATTAAGACACAAAACATGCCTAAATTCTCCCATGGACAAATTAAGACATAAATCAAAGCCAAATCCACCCAAGGGCAAGCTTTGTAAAGCCTATAAATACAAGGTTCTCCCACAAGCATAAGGGTCGAAAAATCTCTACACAAAAAAACCTTTGCCAAACCTTTGATGACTAATACATTGCCAAAGCTCTTTTTGAAGAACATTCAACCAAAGTTGAAGCTTTCTCTCGACCAAAGCCAAAGCACTTCCTTTAAGAATCAACAAGTGCTCGTGCTGATTCCTTCAAGACTCTGTTGCAAGCTTATAAACTTGTAGCAATGTTCGTTTCAAGATAAACTTGCCAAGACCCTTGAAGCAACGAAATCCCGCATCAAACACTACCTTTGCCGCACCCTTAAGGTGAAGATCATCCACGCGTTGTTTCAAGCTCAACCCTTAAAGCAATCATTGAATCGTTCGTCCGAGATCAAGTCATCGCGACCCTTGGATCAACAACCTACACATCTATATCAAATTTGAAGACTAAATCAGAGGAAAAGTTGTAAACAGAGATTGTAACCTTCAAATTCAAATCAATACAAATCTACTTTGTACACGTGTTCTCATTTCATTCGATATAGAATTTTCGTGTTTCCAAATTTGGCACAATAAGACATCTCTACCTCTCATCTTCATCTTCAAATCCACAAAAACAAATGGCACCAAGAAAGGATCAAGCTATTGCCGCTACCAACACGAAGAACAAGGGCATTTTTGTTGCAAGTGGTGGCACTTTGGGTGTCACAATCCGAAGCAAGGTAAAAACTCTCTCTGCCATGTCTTCCACCCCTCCATCAACTCTGCTGAAGGAGTAAGAGCACTCGAGGTACGAACCTTTGATCACCCTGGCCTTGCTAAGGGTGCCAAAGGAAGAAAGTCCGAGGAGGTACTCTGGCTTGGGTCCCGTAGCCATACAAGTCATAACTACTGGCGCGAATTCCATCGAGGAGTAACTGGCTCAAATGAGTGATGCAATTACAAGGCTGACAAGGACCGTAGAAGAGAATGACTTGCAAATTGCCACACTCATCAACCGCTTGAAGGCGTAGCACGACGACAAAGCTGACCCAAAAGCTGATCCACCAAAGACGGAAACCGACAAAAAGGAAGAACCTCTAGTGGAGAAAGCAGAAGAGAAACTGGACTAAGCAACGACACTCATGAGATCTCTTTCTATCCAGCAGCTGTAGAAGATGATCACTAGCACCATCAATGTACACTACCAAGGAAGCTCACATGACTTTGTGCTGTACTCAAAGCCCTACTCTAAGAAGATTGACACCTTAAGGATGCCAAGGGGTTATCAACTGCCAAAGTTCATGCAATTTGATGGAAAAGGCAATCTTGAACAACATATTGCCCATTTCATCGAAACTTGCAACAATGCTGGGACAGAGGGAGACTACCTTGTCAAGCAGTTCGTGCGCTCGCTGAAAGGTAATGCCTTTGACTAGAACACCAACCTTAAGCCAGAATCTATCAACAGCTAGGACCAGCTTAAAAAGGAATTCCTTAACCGTTTTTACAACACTCGCCACACCGTAAGCATGTTGGAGTTAACGAGTACGAAGCAACGAAAGTAGAATCGGTTGTCGACTACATCAACAGATGGCATTCATTAAGTTTGGATTACAAGGATCAACTTTCTGAAACCTCCGTCATTGAGATGTGCGTTCAAGTCATGCATTGAGGGCTACATTACATCCTCCAAGGCATAAAGCCAAGGACATTTAAGGACTAACGACTTATTCCCACAACATGGAGCTGAGCATTGCCAATCATGGGAAGAATGAGCCAATCATCGACTTCAAGAAGGACAAGGTGTTTGCTCCGAAGGTAGACAAAACTAGGAAAAAGCCAACCAAAGAAGTTTTTACCGTCAATACTACCCCATCAAGACCTCCCTTGCACCCGTCAACATCTCCTCCAAGAGAAAATCGAATGAGATAAAGATAGGTGAGCCTTCTCGCACCCAAGATAGGTAAAAAAACACCTTAAGGGAGCTGGAGCAGAAGACCCCCCCTTTTTTAGAACTCTAATATAGCCACAATGTTAGACGACCTGTTGGAGAAAAAAATGTTTAGCTACCTAAGTGCAAACGCCCCAAAGAGATGAATCGCGTTAATGGTCCAAGGTATTGCAAATACTATCGTATCGTGAACCATCATGTTAGCAAATGCTTTGTCCTTAAAAAGCTCATCATGAAGCTAGCATAACAAGGGCAAATTGAGCTCGACCTTGAAGACACCGCTGCAACACACACTACTGCGATTGTGTTTAGATCATTCGATCTCGTGCCTCTCTAAGTGACGTATGCCTACTCCCATCCTTGCTCAAGCTGGGCGGCACCTTCTACACAACCATCGCTTGAGGCAAGTGACCAAAATGCACATACTAACGATGAAGAATGATGAACATTGGTGACCTACAAAAAGACAAGGAAGCCAAGACCCCAAGCGCAAAATCAAAGATGGAACAAAGAAGAAAGCACCACCACCGCAACAATAGAAAGCCTAAAAGAAACATAAAAACTGCTAAGCCAACACATTCCTGTCTCCTTGCACAAGTACTTCCCGAAGCACTTCTTCTAACAATGCACTACCGTTACCCTGTTATATGGTTGAAGTGGAGAGAAGAGCCATCAAAAGCAAAGTTATTGTTATCGAGGAAGAGAAAACTCCTACATCTTAAGAAAGCTCAGGGTCATACTTTAGTATCAAAGAGGCGCTGTGATTGCCCATGACACACTCCGACCCGAAATGTCCACTTGGACTTTGAATCGAGCTGTGCTGGTCGACACCTAGAAGGTGACGAAGCTATAAAGTGTAGTGTGGTGGAATATGTGAATAAATTTAAACCTAAAAGTGCCTAAATATAAGAGTGCACTGTGAGCAAGAATGAACCCATTTCACACATGATGTCAGAACATAAATACAATATAGTAAGATAGGGTGAGAATTATACCATCGAAGCTAATCGTCTACACCAAGATTTGCCAAGAATCCTCGTCCATAAGAAAGCTCAGCTACTAAAACCTGGGGGGGTGAAAAACAAGGGTAAGTAGGCTTGAAAATAAAGTTTTAATAAAAACCTTTGAAAATACTACAAATTCAAAGAGCACGGCTCCCAAGAAATGTACATGTTCTAAACAAGTTTAACATTCGAAGAATTTGATACAAAGCTGACTATTGGTGTTTAGAGAATTTAATCTCGTTGTTGGGATAAGTGGGAAAGTCATCAGTAAGACCACTACAAATTCGTTAAGCTATGGAAGAATACTTAGGTTACAAAAGTTGGTTAGGTAGACCATCAATTCGAAGTATGGTTATTAACGGTTTTAATCGTCACCCGATTGGGTCGCTAAAATCTAGGTACAATTCTAAGGTTCGGTCTTTTGCCTTCACAAATAGGATTGAGGTTCCCTAGAAAAGGTGTTTGGTTGGTAAATTTCTAATCAGTAAGCTTTTGTAACTAAGTTCTCTTAATGATGTTGGACTTATTTGAAAGGTTGCAAGGAAAAACTAATGTAGCATGAGAAAATGGACTAATGGTGTACTTCACTCCACCATTCGGTGATATCCTAGGTAAAATTTTGGAATATGATGCCAGAGGTATACGTCTTCGAAACGTACCATACTACTTCCTTTCTACATGCCACGTGCTAAAAGATATTCACAACTTCCTTGACACTCAATTCATTCTAACAATGAGAAATTGACTCGTACTCCGATTCTACTCTCTACCTGTGGAAGTGATCAAAAAGGTGACTAGTTGAAGAGGTTTTGATTACCTATGTGAAAACATGGTCAAAACAACTGCGAGTTTACGGTCCTCCTACAAAACTTGCTCCTAAGTTTCTATGATTTAATTTCTTTAGCTCAAGTAGTCACTATTAATCAGTCTATCAGTCGCATCGCTAATTAATGCATATACGATATTTTTATATTCTTCACTACCCTAAAATTGTAAACCGACATTCTGGTATAAAGGTATCACTCCTAAATACTAGTACCTGTGTCCGGTATCAGAAATCATACCACCTGAATACTGGTTAACAGTTCCTAGATATCGGACAGTATCGTCAATTAGTAGCACCATCATAGGTTGATTATTCTCCCTTCCCTGATTTCTCACAAAGTAATTTTAAAATAATAATATAATAATTATGAGAATTATATAAAATAAAAAATAGTAATCTTTACAAAAGTATTTTTCGAATTTATAGTTCCGTAAAACGCCTATCATAACCTAGGTTTCGATTCGGATTATGCTTACGTGATCGTCCTGTCGAGAACTTTGAGAGTACAATAAAATAATAACTCTTACACATCATGAAGGGCGGTCAACTAAAGTCAACAATCTAGCCTTTAGGGCATTTTCATCAATTCACTCATTTAAAAATTAATAAAAGCATAAAATTAGGGATGGGTTGTCATAGCCCAAGGAGATGTGAAGAGCATTAGTAGCGGTCTTGGCGAGCCCTGACGTCCATGAAGTGCAAGAAACCAAGGATCAAGTCTTGAAGCTTTGGCCTCATGAATATGGCACATGTTGTGCCGTCCATGACGCCATCAATTTCACTGACGAAGATTTAATACTGGGATCAAAGCCTCATAACCGTCCTCTCTTCGTCTCTAGGTACGTAAGGGAGCATCAAGTCAATCGCATGCTTGTGGATAGTGGATTGGCCATAAACATCATGCCAAAGTCAACAATGACTACAATTGGCATCAAGGTAAATGAATTATCCCGAAGTCGTCTTTTAATCCAAGGTTTTAACCAAGGAGGACAAAGAGCAATGGGCATGGTCCGAGTCGAAATGACTATTGGCGAACTCAAGTCAAGCACATTATTCCACATAATTTACGTGAGAACTTACTACAGCTTGCTCTTGGGAAGGCCTGGGATCCACGAGAATAGAGTAGTGTCATCCACTCTCCACCAATGCCTAAAGTTCTACCGAAAAGAGGTGAAGGTGGTACAAGACGACGCCAAGCCATTCATCGAAGCCGAATCACACTTTACAAACATTAAGTTTACCTGGATGAAGAAACGATGCCTGAAGCTTTTCCAAATGAAATCAAGCCCACATGCAAAATCACACCCAAAAAGAAGGAGTGGCAAACCATGCCTAAATATGTATTTGCATAGACTTCCGAGACCTCAACGATGTTTGTCCAAATGATAACTTTCCCTTCCCAATCATCGAAATCATGGTGGACATGACCATTGGCCACGAGGCGATATCATTCATGCCTTTAGGGGTTCCCATGCTTAGAAAGTTGTTCATACTATACAATGCAGCACAAGAAGGCTCTATTGGAGCACTCTTAGCATAAGAAAATGAAGACCAAAAAGAATGAGCACTCTACTACCTAAGTAGAACCCTCACTGGTGCCAACTCAACTACTCACCAATCAAGAATATGTGCATTGCCTTAGTCTTTACCATCCAAAAGCTTAGACACTACATGCATGCTTATACCATCCACTTGGTTGCTAAAGTTAACCCAGTCAAATACGATGTGTCTAAACCAGTTTTGACAGGGCGACTAACTAAACGGACATTGCTTCACAATCAGCATGAGATCATCTACGTCCTAGCCAAAGTCGTCAAGGAACAAGCCTTAGCAAACTTCCTTGCCGATCATCCAATCCCAGCCGATTAGAAAATCTCAGATGACTTGCCTAACGAGGAGGTGTTCTACATCAACATCTTCCTGACATGGACAATGTTCTTTGACGGATCCGCATGAACAAATGGAGTGGAGGCAAGAGTAGTATTCATGTCACCTGTAACATCCCACATCGCCCAAGGGAGTGGATCATGTAAGCCTTAATGTATATTCCCATCTCTACCTAGCATGAGCCCTTTTGGGAGCTCACTGGCTTAGGAGTTCATCGAAACTTCAAAGTTAAGTAAGTTCACGCGAGAGCAATCCCAGGATGGGTGACCCACTGGGAAGTTCTCGTGTGAGTTCCCATAAACAAAACAGTAAGGGCGTGGTCGAGGCCCAAAGCAGACAATATCATGCTATGATGGAGTCGAGCTTAGGATATGGTACGGGGCCAGGCCGGGATGTGACATCACCACAAAGACAAATACTACCCTATTCCTTCCGACTAAGTGAACCATGTTCCAACAACATCACTTAGTACAAAGTGCTGATTATCGGACTCTAAATAACGATCGACATGTAAATCACAACGCTAAAAGTGTATGGCAACTCCAAGCTCATAATCAATCAATTTTTGACTGAATATGAAGTAAGGAAAGATGATCTTGTCCCATACTTCTTGCTAGCAACTCAACTACTACGAAGTTTGAGGCCGTGATGCTAGAACATGTGCCAAGAAAAGAAAATCAAATGACAAACACTTTTGCTAACTTAGCCTCAAGTATAGCGCTAGGAGAAGATGAAGCTGTAGACGTGCCAGTTTGCCAAAGATGGGTGATCCCACTTGTCACTAAAATGCTACTAGATAATACAAACGTTATCTTAGTACTTCTAGTCGAGACTGAATGGTGGAGATAGCCACTAATCGACTACTTGGAGCATGGGAAGCTTCCAAACGATCCTCGACACTGCTCTGAAGTATATCAACAAGCACCTCGCTTCCTCTACTATAAAGAAACACTCTACGACGCTCTTTTGAAGGAGTACTTTTAAGATGCCTAGGTGAGGAAAAAACTAATGAAGCCATGGAAGAACCACATTCAGGCATATGCGGAGTGCATCAGTTTGGGCCAAAGCTACACTTCTAACTCAAAAGAATGGGCTATTACTAGCCAAACATGGTGAATGATTGCCTGGAGCACACTAAAAGGTGCCAAGCTTGCTAGCTCTACGCCAACTTCATACATAAACCTCCTAAACCATTCCACTGTATGGTTGCTTCATGGCCATTTGATGCATAGGGATTGGACGTTGTGGAACCAATCACACTAAAATCATCTGCCAAAAAGGCCTACATCCTAGCCACAACGATTACTTCTCCAAGTGGGCTAAAGTTGTAC